>NC_026150.1:23202234-23203534 GCF_000512975.1 Sesamum indicum
GTTTGTTCAGTATATGCAACTGCATGACATTTATATAAAAGAAGAAAATGTTGCCGTCTGTTTTTTATATCAGTGAGTGTCTATGTTTCTTTTTTGCAGGATTTGGATCCTTTGACTTCATCTATTGACTATTGTTGCACAACAGCTGGTACACGTCATACTTACTTGTTGAATATAAAGGTTAAACTAAATGATCAATTTTACTTCTTCACATATTCAAATCACTCTCCTTAGTGCTTACATCTTACTTCTTCATGTTTGGTTGTAACTCCTTTGCTGTGAGCTATTCTCCAAACTTCAAATGTTCCACCAATTTAGACCAACCTACACATGATCAACAACAAGTACGAGATGTCTCCACCTCTTCCATGTTTACTGATCTGCTTCTTAGCATTGATCTTGTTGGTCCATATTTCTTTTCTTTCTGTTCTTTCTTTAGTAATTAGGATGAGCTGTTTTTTTTGTCTTCCATGTATAAAGATCTGCATCTTTTATCCACTATTTTTCCGAGTCTGTGTTTCTTTTCTTTGTATTTTTTCTGTTTATTTTTTTCAGTTTGGCTGGGGGGCTGGGATTGGTGTTTGACCTGAGTTAGTGAGTGGGGTGATTAAAGTTGTCTCAGTACTTTGTAATATGTATTTCCTTATTTATGCATTCGACTTCAGACATTTTTTACAACAAGCATAATTTTCTCATCATTTGTCGCGACATGCAATCATGACATCTTTTTATTTGTCATATACCTTTTACATATCACTTTTTTTTGTTACTGTTGTTTGACAGATATGCTGTATTAATCAGTTAGCTTTTTTCTTCATTTTTTCTTCATTTCATATGTATCCTGTCTTTTTCTGTATGGCTTTGATTCGTTCCTAATATTCATGTCTTTGTATGTTTGTTGTTTAATCCATTTCGGAACCATTACTTTCTGAACTTCTAAACCTATCCTTCAGAATCTGATGTGATTGCTACCACTGGACAGAAAAATTGGTGGAAGAGCAGAGGAAATTTGACGCTGTAATTGCACTGGAAGTAAGTTATTGTTGATTCAATTGGAAAATTTGAGCAATCATCTGGAGCAAAAAATTTGCAACTTGTGATGTGTTGCCTGCAGTAATTTGTTAATATTCACTGAGTCAGGTTATCTGCTCGTTAATGTTTTTGACTGGGTGGAGTTTGCCTCGCGTTGTATTGTTTCTCCGTTATCTGCTTCATCATTTCCGTGTCACATATTTACTGGATTATGGATATACATCTGATTGTTTGTACTCCCTAGGTAATTGAGCATGTGGCGGATCCT
>NC_026150.1:23203544-23234073 GCF_000512975.1 Sesamum indicum
TGTCAGCATTGACTAGCATTGGTGGAGCTACTCTCATTTCAACAATTAATCGTTCAATGAGAGCATATGCAACAGCCATTCTCATGGCTGAATATGTCTTACACTGGGTATGTTTAGTTCGCCTTCTTGCTTGAGTTTGTATGGTTGTTGGGCAAACAAAACATCTTTTGTGTGCAATGCTGAGTTTGGTCCAGGATGGGGGCAGATCTGGCTTCGGAAATCATAAAGCATTAAAGTTTTTTGTAATTAGAATCATAAACTATGCGTTCCAAAGAGACATTTGATGCCTCCATGCCTATATCCCTGGAAGTTTCCCTTCAAGATTTCTTGGTTAGTGTATATACAACTGTTTACATTTCATTGACGTGTGAAACTTTCAGCTCCCAATGGGCACGCATCAATGGTCGAGCTTTCTCACGCCAGAAGAACTCGTCCTAATTCTTGATCGTGCTTCTATTTCTGTAAGTCAGAAGCGAATTCCCGCAGCATTCTCTTTGCCCTTTATGTAAGAACTGAGATGTCAATTTGCTGCCTGTATTCCTTTGTCCAGGTCCAAGAGATGGCTGGGTTCGTTTACAACCCCCTGACGGGACGGTGGTATCTCTCTGATGATATCAGTGTAAATTTCATCGCATATGGCACAAAGAACAGCAAATAGATCATCCAAATTACTGTCTTTTATTGTATAACTTTTGTTGAATTCATATTCTGCTTTCGTCCTCAACGTATCCCGTTTTATGTTAGTCTCATATGTGTATTACTCAGTTTTCGTCTTCTTTCTTGCTTCAAATGATAGTACTTTATGCTTTACTACACTGCACTATGTTTTTCTCTAACAGAAAGTCGTACGCACCACATGGTTGGATCTATTGTTCTAATTAGATCCAAAAGAAAAAAAAAGAATCTATTGTTCTAGGAATTGCAAAGAAGAAGAGTTTTGGTGCATTCAATTCTGACACAGGTGAGCTCAACAAAAGACAAAAAGAATGGAACTTCGAACGACTCAAAATTATCCTACATTGGAACAATACCTGCACCCAATCAAAGATAAAAGGGAAGGTCCACATATATGTGCAGGCTTTCCTATTTTACTTTTAATATTATGATAAAATTACAACGAGCTCTCTTGAATTATAAATATTCTTTATTTTTTAAAAGCTTACAAGTATTTATTAAAATTAGTAGATATCTAACGACTTTTTTGTAACAATTCATTATAGGGGATATTTGTGAGATGCCTGTTAATTTTTAATGGAGCATTTGTAATTTTTTAAAGGCTATATTTCATATTACCTTATGTATTAAAAACTCCCATGTGTTTTAAAAATTGCTAAAAATCCCTCTTGTATTTTAATAAATTCAGCCAAAAATCCCCCTAACAAAAGGAGGGTTGCACGCCCTTGAAGTGCGATTGGGCTTCTTTTTAGCATATTTTGACCTTTTTTAACTTTAACTGACTAAAACATTTCTATATTATATCTAAAATTACTATTGTCAGATTGATTTTTTGAAAAAAAAAAATTGCATAATACATAATTGAGAGATTAATTGATAAATTTTTATAAAATTTAGTTAATTAGTAAATAAATTATAGATCACAATTGGAATATAATGAAATTTGAACGGATTAAATTGAAATTTGTTATAATATTAGGGGACAACTTATATTAATTAAAAAAATTTGAAAGGATGAACATTTTGATAAAAGTCTAATGAGGTAAATAAAATAATAATAATATTATATATATAAATAAGTAAATACAATATATACATATATATATATGTAAAGAGAAAAGAGAGAGAGTGGAGAGTGGGCGGGTGGGGCCAACAACCTCCACCACCCCACCTCTCTTTTCTTTTTCCCTTTCTTGCACACACAACACACAACACATTTATTTTATTCTTAAATATGTATATATATATTAAATATCAAAATATAAAATAAAAAAACTAAAATTTTATTTTGTAAATTTAGATATCTACATTAATATAAATATTAAAAAATTATAATAATTATAAGTTATAGATTAATTTAAATATATTTTACTATTATAATTATAAAAAATTATTTTTAATTAACTAAAATATATTTAATTAATATAATTAAATTAATTAAAAAGAAATTGGGGGTGGATGGCTGCCCTGCCGCCCCCGCACAGAAGCGATGTTGTCGCCCTCTTTCTTTATCTGGGCGGCATCATCCGTTTAAATTTGATCTGAGTGACGACGACAATGCCCAAATTTGAGGGCGACGGTGGGGGATGAGGTGAGGGCGACGGGGGCACGGGACGAGGGTTGGCGCAGGTGGGGGTTGGGGGTGGGAGCAGAGTATTTTTTTTTTCTTTTTTTAATTTTATTTTTTAGAATATATATTTAAAATTAATAAATCTAAAGGCTCATTTTTTGTTTATAAATTTAAAATTTAACGGTTAAAATTAATTAATTAGATCTGGCGACTCTCATCTAAACAATAAAAATCCAGCAGTCATTAGAAAAGTCAATATGTAATATGTAATGGTATAACAGTCATTTATCAAAAAGTTAACACCATTAATCATATTTAACGGAGATGGACGATTGCGCTGAATTTATAAAACATAAGAGGGATTTTGCCTATTTTCAAATCAGAGAGGAGGGGGGTTTGTTGAGTTTTTAAAACACAGTGGGATATTATGCAATTTGATCTTTTTAAAATGACGGGTAATTTTGAAAATTTGAAGGGGGTCCATTAATTTATCACTAAGGTAGTGTCTGTGAGCTCCTTAGAAAAGTATTTTTCAGCTTCTAACTTGCAAAAAGTATTTTCAAAGTGTTTGGAACGTCAGTTTTTGCTTTTCAAAAGTTAAAAGCATCTTGGGGGTGCTTCTAGCTGTTTTGGCATTTTTGCGAATAAATTCAACTTTATTTTGACTTTTTTACTCTTATTATGATTATTTTAATTCAACTTTATCGTTTTTAATTTATTTTTAAAATTGATATTGAAGTTTTCAAATAATTTAAATAATTTAACAAGAATCAAATTTACACTTACACATATTTAATATTTTAATTTTTTTACATTTTATTTACTATATCATCTACTTATATTATTTCGTTCATATATTATTATTTAATTGAACACATTTTTTGTCATAACTTTTCAAAAATAAATATACTAATCAAAATAGAATTTATTATCGTTTGGGAAAAATATTATTGACAAACAACAAGTAAAATAATAAACAAAAAATAGTATCTTTTTAACACATAGAGATATAGGCATTTAATCAATTAAGTTTATTTTAAAGGTGATTTTACTCAAAACACTATCGAATTTACCTTTAATCCATTTTTCACTTTTTTTACAAACACTACATATTTTTGATTTTACTACAACTTCCAACTTTTTTTTCTACAAAAATTACTTCTATAAAAGCAGAAATTTTTGCATACACTTCCTAAATATTATACAATAGTTTTACATTAATGCAGCTATGATATGCAATTTTACATTATTTAAAAAAAAAAACATGTGAATGTGTGATGAAAATTCCCACCATATAGACATAAATACTTACTGCCCTTTTGATTTCTCATAAACAAACTTATTGTAGGTCAAATATTTTTTTTCAAATTAAATTACCCTTATAACAATGAAGATATGCCTTCTCATATGCATCAAAGCGTGAAGACGTATAAGGGTAATTTGATCATCAAAAATTTTATTTGACCTGCTATAGGTCAATGGAGGAAAATATAGATTTTTTTGTTAATATCAGGAAATTCGTTAAATTTTGACTAATAATGAGACTTATTTGTTGGATAGAAGCAAACCTCAGATATATTAAATGTAATTTCTCTAATTATAAAAAATTTATATGTAATTATACCAAATTTGAAGGGAGGGGTGTGTAATTATTCATTATAGTAAATAAAAAGTAAATAGGAAGGATAAGGATATAATTTAGTATGCATAAAAAAGTCCAAGTCTGAATCCTCCAACTGTCCTTATCCTGTCCCTAGAGATAACATATTGTGCATCCCAACACAACGGTGTATTTAGTATTGCCCTTGCCTAATTGACTTTTTTATCCTCATCCTTCTTAATTCAACACGCCAGGAACTCTCTCTCTCAAGGGCTTCTTGGTAATTTCTTAAACTAATAATAAAATTCAGATATTTTTCTTTTCCTGACAGAAATTAAAGAATATAATCTTTTTTGGCTTTTTATCTATATTAATATAAAAAAATAATATTTTTTTAACGTAATTTGTGATATTATTATATTAATTTTTTATTGTTCGATAATACACCTAATTATTTTTTTTTTAAATATGACGTGTTAATTAATATATTTTATTCTTATTCACAATATATTTTAGAGTACAAAAGATTATGTAGTACATGTACGTAGAGACGGTTAGTTATACACGTATTGGAAGATATAAGTATAATTAAGAATGATTCAATAATTTATATTTTATGGATCCTGACAATTATTTTAGAAATCCCCCTTAATAAATAATATAGATATAACGTATTCTAGTATAAAAATAAGGGATAATTACACTCTTAGTATTTGAAGTTTGGTGTAATTATACGTAAATATGTATTGTTTGAAAATTATATTTAGTACATATGAGGTTTGTTATCGTCTAACAAATAGATCACTCTGTTAGTCAAAATTTAATGAATTTGTTGATATTAATAAAAAAAAATAAATGAGAAATAATGTTTACTTTGTATTAATTGTTGCACATCGAACAATTTTTTTTCTAACTAAACTACCGTTATAATGGTGAAAATATACCTTTCATCACATTCAATAAGGTGTGAAGATAAAATGGATAATTTGAATATAAAAAGAATTATTTGACCTGTGATAAATCATCGACGAATCAATCGGGACAAATATGAACTTTTATCCCTTCTTTTTTCCTTTTTGACTAATATAAGCAAATTCGGTGAATCTTGACTAATGGATGAACTTATTTGTTAGACGGAAGTAATCCTCAGGCGTATTATATGCAATTATTCACTACAAAAAATTTATGTATATTATACATAAAAATAATTATCCTTTTCATGAAAACTAGTGAATTAGTGATTTTGCTAATGGTCTCTTTTGCAAATTCTCCTAATCTTTTATTTTTCTCCAACTAACTAGTGTTACACTTAATATTTGTGCTCATATAATTAAAGAGGACACAAAATACAAGAATTTGATTAAAAGTGGATCAAGTGATTAACATGAAATATAAATATGATACCATATAGACGATTAATAAATAATGTGAACTATTTAGAATAAATAAGTAATGCAAATGTTTAAGAGTATAATTGCTGCTTTAAAATTTGGTGTAGTGGTATCATAAATTATTGTTTATGAGTGACTTTTTTTTATTTTTTTTATTTTATACTAGCCATTATGGAAAGTCACTCCTACATGCATATAATAAATATTCTTTTATGTTTTAAAATATATTGTAAATATATAAATCAATACATTACATTAATAAAAATTAATTTATTAGTTAATATACAATTTAAAAACTTGAATAAGTTAGTTATTTTATCAATTGATTGTATTTTCGGCTTTACAAAAAAATAGTGTGGTGGTTTTATTAGATGCTTTTTGTGGGTGTGGATGACATTTTCTTTTTATATTAGTATAGATTCATATAAATTATTTATTGTTGTTTCATATTATTATTCTTTAATTTGTATGCGTTTAAAAATTTAGACTAAAATGCATAAAAACTCCAACTAAGTGTTTTAAAAAGTTCGCTAAAAACCCCCTGTGTTTTAAAAGCAGGTGAAAATCCCTCTCTATTTTCTTAAACGTAGCTCAATCGTCCTTCTCCATTAAATCTAACTAATGGTGTTAACTTTTTATAAATGATTGTTATACCCTTATTTAATATATATTATTTTTTATGTTAATGATCGTTAGATTTTTTTTGATTAAATAATAATTGATAGATAATCAATTAATCTTGATTCTTAGATTTAAAAAAAAAATAGAAGGTCTAAATTCAACAAATTATTTAATTTATATTATAGATAAATAATTTAAAATTATAAAAAATTATTATATATTAAAAAAATATAAAAAAAAACTAACTACCCGCTGCCTACCTCTTCCCAAGCACCGCAACCCTCACTCCTCCACTTCCCTCCTCCCCCTTCCGCCGAACCCGCCCCTGCTTTCCCCCTCAAATTGGGGGATGGCGATGTCACCTTGCAGATGGGGTCGACGGCGATATCGCCCAAATAAAGAAATAGGCGACTGCGATGACGCATCATCGTCGGATGACTGCGGCCCATAATTTTTTTTAATTTTTTAATTAATTTAATTATATTAATCAAATAGATTTTAATTAATAATAATTTTAAATATATAGTTGATTAAGGATAATTTTAGATAATTTTTTTTAATTTCTAAATTTTGAATTTTTGACTAACTAAAAAAAATTAGAAATAATTGATTGAAATATTTTTAAATATAAATAAAGGAAAGTTTTAAATTTCAATTTTAATAATTATAAAAAATATTTAAGTTTAAATATAATTTATTTATATATTTTAATTAAATAATTAATATTATATGATTTTTACAATTACAAATATTTATATTAGTTAAGATATTTTAAATTTGAAAAATAAATTTACTATATTAATTTTTATACTGTTACTTTAATTTAATATTTCAATTTAAAATATAAAAATTTCTATAATTTTTTATATTTTTAATTAAATATATTTAAAAAAATATTTTATTTTTAGATAAATAAACATACAAAAAAAATCATCTAAAACAAGTAAAAAATATATATGTGAAAATATATAAATCTTATGGGGGTATTTTTGTCAAAAATATCAAAAAAAATAAGGTCAAAAATTGCTAAAAATCACCATATAATGCACCTTACATTAAGTACTAACAGAAGGGGTATTTTTTTCTAAGTTCTCCAAAATATAAGAGAAATTTTAGCCTATTGAAAAACTATAAGGGATTTTTAACTATTTCAACAAAATATGGGGTTAAATGCATTTTGGTAAAAAAAAAGTATTTTTAATTATTTCAATAAAATATGGGGTAAAATGCATTTTGGTAAAAAAAAAAAAGAAAATAAATAAATTAAGCAAATAAGCGATCATGACAACACAGTTGAGAGAGAGAGAGAGAGAGAGAGAGAGAGAGAGAGAGGCTCATCATCCGTCTGTTCAAAGCAAGCGGATTATTTTCGCAGCAAACTCGAAATTGGCTTTATTTATATATATATATAGACACGCACACACACACACACACACGATCACGAGAAGAAAGTTTTTGTTAGATTTTCAAAGAACAGAGAATCGAAGGAAATGGAGAGTGTCGATCATTCAACTGTTGCTCGAGGCCGCTTGGCTGTGCTCTCAGCTCATCTCGCCGCTTCATATGATCAATTTGGGGGAGTTCCCAATGGGATTCTGGAATCTTCTACCTGCTCTGCCGCCGTGGCGCCGCCGCCTAATCTGAAAGGCTCGTTGATTGTGGTTGATGAGCGTACTGGGAAGAGGTACCAGGTTCAGGTCTCTGAGGAAGGCACTATCAAAGCCACCGACTTCAAAAGGGTATTTTTTTCAAATGTTAAAAACGCGGTTGTGATTTGTACTCTTGTTGTTGTTATTCTAATTTTAACTGGACAGTCTAGTGTTATCTTGTTGGGAGCGTATGTCTTTAAAGGATATCGTGGAGCCTATATTTCATTTTCGTTTATTGTAATTCTGTTGGTTCGTGGAATTCTGAAGGCTAGAATGCTTGTTTACATGAAAAATCAGGGCTGGCGCTAAAACTTTAATCTGTAAACTATGTGTATGCATATCCGAAACTTGGATCTCCAGGACGGTGTATTCATGTACTTTTTATTGGTGGAATCTGTATAATTTTGTTCAAGATTTATGATTCAAGTGAGTCTTGCAGATAACAACCGGAAAGGATGACAAGGGGCTGAAGCTTTATGATCCAGGATACCTCAACACTGCTCCTGTGCGATCATCGATTTGCTACATTGATGGTGATGAAGGGATTCTTAGATACAGGGGTTATCCGATTGAGGAGCTGGCCGAAGGGAGTTCTTTTCTGGAAGTGGCTTATCTTTTGAGTAAGAATTACACCAATTGTTATGGATTTCTTGTGTGTTTGCATTTCAAGGAACTAAGCCCTGGTTTCATTTGCGCTGGATTCAGTTATCAAACTGTTTACTTTGTAGTATTGATGCACCTTAAAAATTCTACCCTAGATCTCTGCTGATTTCATTCACTGTATACTGATTGGATGTGGTTAAATCTTTGAACATATCCCTGATGCAATAAGATATGTAATATGTTTAAGTGAGACTCCTTTAGTTTATTGGAATGGCTGACTTTCATGTTTGCTCATTCTTTTTTCTGGCAGATACACTAGTCTGTTCGGTTGTCTGCACTGGTTGCTTTTTCAGTTGAAAACATCAAATTTTTAATTCATTCTTTCCCTTTCTATGGCAGTGTATGGGAATTTACCATCTGAAGCGCAATTGGCAGATTGGGAGTTTGCTGTTTCACAGCATTCAGCTGTCCCACAAGGAATATTGGTATGCATGTCTTCTTTTACCTGCACTAGTTTCTATTACGAAGATTGTTTATGTGTAGTTGTTTTGCTTTCATCCTCGCAATCCTTTATGCAATCAAGAATCAGCTCCAATTGTGGTTTGACAAACCATAGTGTTCTTGGTCTTTCTTGCTTCTGATTGTAGGCGTGCCATCGCCTTAATCCCAATCCTGTTTCTATGTGAGGTAAATTTCCTGAATGCATCTGATCATGTTTTGCAGGATATCATCCAGGCAATGCCCCATGATGCTCACCCAATGGGTGTTCTTGTCAGTGCAATGAGTGCTCTTTCAGTCTTTCACCCAGATGCGAATCCAGCTTTAAGGGTAAGCCAATATTAAAAAAATCTTGCGTTCTTGCGACTCTTCTCCTCTGCTAAATCTTTCTCTGGTACTGGACATAAAGACAATCCCAACGTCCAGTGTATGGACTCTGCTGCCATACCATGGAATAGTGCTCTATTCATCTCCAGTAGTGTTGAACTTTTTCTTTTTTTGTGGACAAGAGTAGTGTTTAAATATGAAGGATTTCAGCAGCATCAATACTTTTACCTTTATCTTTTTTATATCTGTTTAGCAGCTTTCTACTTGCTTGGAATTACTTCATAGAGTTTTGCACTTTTGGCAGTGAATGGCTTAAAAGATCATCGCCTCATTGCTAAGATATCATCTTCCCTTGTTGTATCATAATATACGGCAATTTATGGCTATTATGATTATTTGGTTCATTTTTCATATAGGGCCAAGACATATACAAGTCTAAACAAGTGAGAGATAAGCAAATTGTCCGCATACTCGGGAAGGTGGTGTTTCTTCCTTCACTTATATTGACAGTTGTAATACTGGTTCATGTCTAGGATGTGCATCTTTTGTCTATTTCTGCGTCTTTCATAATATCATACAGCTGGTCATGAGTTTTGGTGGCATCAGTACTAAGAGTCTAGTAATTATATCTGCAGGCGCCTACAATTGCTGCAGCCGCTTACTTGAGAATGGCTGGAAGGCCACCTGTTCTTCCATCCAGCAACCTCTCATACTCAGAGAACTTCTTATATATGCTTGATTCATTGTAAGTGCTGTACTTTTGTTCTAGATAATTTTTGCCGACAAGATCAAATTTGGGTAATTGCTAGTTTAAGTGGATTAACTTTTTGTTTCCACTTATATTTTCAAGTTTAACTGCAGCATAAAACTACACTAGCAAGTGTATTTCCTCTTTGAAACTATCTTCTTAATCTAACCAAGGGTTTTGATCATGGAACAAACAGGGGCAACAGGTCTTATAAACCTAATCCACGGCTTGCTCGTGCTCTTGATATTCTTTTCATATTACATGCAGAACATGAAATGAATTGCTCCACTGCAGCTGCAAGGCACCTTGCTTCAAGGTTGTATCTTATTGTCTTCGTGAACATGGGAAAATCATTTTTTTGGTTTGTAACTCATGCAAATTGTTGTGTGCAGTGGTGTTGATGTGTATACAGCCCTCGCTGGTGCAGTTGGAGCCCTGTATGGCCCTCTTCATGGTGGAGCCAATGAGGTACTTGGCATTTACTGTTTGTGAAGCTGCTAGGAAAATTTTGGTATTCAAATGGGATGAACGAAGTACTTACTAAAGACAGACATAGTACTTATGCTATCCTTACAAGCCACATTAAGTCTGAAAGTGTTTCTTTTCTTGTATATTTTGTAGGCCGTGCTTAAGATGCTGAGTGAGATAGGAAGCATCGACAATATACCAGATTTCATTGAAGGTGTAAAAAACAGGTTGGTATTCATCTAATGGGCTAATTTTTCCATGGGTTTTGAAAAGGTTTCTATGAGTGGTCGTAACTCTACATATTTGTCAAATTCCATAATCTCTAGGAAGCGTAAGATGTCCGGTTTTGGACACCGTGTCTACAAGAACTACGATCCCCGAGCAAAGGTCATCAAGAAACTTGCAGAAGAAGTATTTTCAATTGTTGGCAGGGATCCTCTTATAGAGGTGGGTTTGTTTATAGTGAACTAGATGCTTTATTTACTATTAGAAGCTAGATATAATGAGGTAGTTAATCCCTAAGACCAGGCGGAAGTGTTGAATTGGAAATCTGTTGCATGAAAAACTTATTTTACAACTCATATGAACATCAAATGAAATTCCAGAGTACAATACCAGGTGCTCCTTCGGAAAATGATATAGAAATCCATATATTTAGAGAAGTATGAGAATATGTTTCTTGCCTATCCTTATCTGTGGGGAATGTAGTGCTACCTGATTATGCGGCTTGATAGAGAAAAAGACTTGGTGAAGTATATTTAAGTTATCCGGCCAAAAAAGTGCCTTACTCCTTGCTCCTTTAACCTCTTGATGGTCACATCCAGGGCGAAATGAGTTACAGCCTCCAATATGAGGGAAAAGAAGACCTTAATGATAGATGGGAGGGACTAGAATTTCTTCACATAGCCTTGTGAATTTAGACTCATGACATGAATGCCTGTCCCCATGACTTCCTGTGATTTTCTGCTTTCGTAAATGCACAAAGGAAATATTTTACCCTGTGGGCCCTTGATGATTCAGGAGGACAAAGCTATGCTTTCAATACTAATAAACTAGATTTATGTTTTATACATTACTTATGCATTGTCGATCTCTAACATACGGTCAATAAACTTATAATTAATGTTGTGTGTGCCCCAGCAGACATACTTACATGTTTCATATGGTTGTAACTCCCGATTTTGGACCAACAGTAAGCTAACTTTTAGCAGAGAATACTGGGAATGCATTTTCCTGGGTCTCATATCAAACATGTTATTTGCAGGTGGCCATAGCTTTAGAGAAGGCTGCCCTATCAGATGAGTATTTTGTGAAGAGGAAGTTGTATCCTAATGTGGATTTCTATTCTGGGTTGATTTACAGGTACTAGAGTATAAACAGCCTTTTTGCTTCATTTCCCTTCATATCTTTTTCTTTCATATCCATTTTTATGTTTTATTGTCTTTGTGATTGTTTCATCTCGAGTAATTCAAGTATATTCCCAATTATTTGTCAGAGCCATGGGTTTTCCGACAGAGTTCTTTCCTGTTTTGTTTGCAATTCCTCGAATGGCTGGCTATTTATCTCACTGGCGAGAGTCTCTGGATGATCCAGATACAAAGATAATGAGGCCAGCACAGGTATGTTTTACCTCACTTCTTTTAGTTCTTTCTTTTGGACATTGTGACTTAATGTATATTTTCACTTTGTAACAAAATTAAGCTAGAATGGAGCATTTCTCTATGTCATTCTAGTTTCTTAAATTCGTTTGAATTGTCATAGACGTTATGTATGAATTGCTACATCAACTTTCCATAGATCAAAAAGAGGGGGAATGGTGAGGGTGGTCTCTGGCCCTCAACTATCAAACTGTTTATACATTTTCTTTCTCAACTTGGTTACATGAGTTAGAAGCAACTATGGTGTCATCTGCTTTCTCTTTTTGCGTGATATAACTGCATTTTTATCCTTTCGCTTTTATGTTTCAGGTATATACCGGTGTATGGCTAAGGCACTACATGCCACTCAAAGAAAGGATGATAACAAAAGCAGAGGATAAACTGGGTCAAGTTTCGGTTTCCAACGCAACTAGGAGACGGTTGGCTGGATCTGGGGCCTAGTTTCTTAAACTATCTGCATCACATTGTCCGATTTCATACAGATAGAACAAAATAAGAATTGATTTTTAGGTGTGTTTTGCATAAACAGTTGGGATTATATTCTCTTGGAAACCGTCTTAGACATATTTTTTAAGTGTAAAATGTTATATTAATGCTCAAATTTACATTATTAGGCAGTAATAATGTTTGCCGCGAATGTCCTACTTATTGCACAAGCATCCTGTTAGCAGCTAAAGCTTTGAACTTAGATATCTGCATATCTGAGGTAGCTGCATTTCCTAGTTATTGTTCTGTAAATAAAGGGCATCCAGAACCAGCCTTTGGTCGGACTGTTTGTGTTTCTGTTTCAAGTAGCTAGCTTCTTGATATGTTAGTAACAAGTATGGCAGAGAGAATGCAAATGCGTGCAACTCTTCTAACAAATAATAGTCAACTGAAATGATGTTGTAGCATGGACAAATATTGAAGAATGCCATTTTCCTGTGGTGCTAGTCATTTTGACTCAAGAATAGAAAGCCTCCTCTTTCAACCAAAATAGGTAATATTTCACACAGGAGCGTCGGGTCATGACGAGACATTGCAGGCCGCTTCGCATATGTTGAACATTTTACGGATAATTCTTATGACTATTTGTAATGGTATACAATTTCTTTATCATTCCACTGCTGCTTCTAATAAAATATATACTTGTTCCCAACGGATATTAAATAAAATTAACGTGAAAATGAAATAAAAACCAGTGCGAAACATTATAGCGATTACTCTTTCAAATGTATTACTTAATGATATCCCGCATCTTCCTTCATCCATATCATGTTATTTTCATACTTGTATAGATGCATTCGTGAGTATAAACACCAGCAGATTGGAATTTGGCTGCCATGAGCGGGTTGAACCTTATGATTTTCGAACTTGATTGAAAAAATAATTGATAATAAAATGCGGAAGAAATGAAAAGGCCATAATAACTCAATATCATTCAAACAGCACTGAATTTGGCATCATGAATAAGAGACCAAAATCTTTCATTTCAACACAGGTCCTAATTCAGATTCAGTACAACATGCAACTAAAATTATGTTGATGGAAGAGCGACTATTTAAGGCAAGTCACATTATCAGGATGATCAGGTTTTATGCCTCCAAGTTGCCCAGGCAAAATATCTCCATTTGCAATCACTCTAAACCCATGGGACCATCCAATCAGCTGTATCAGACTGTCAATTGCTCTCGAGCCTACTGAGATCAATCAATGCCTGTTAGAACTCAATTCTCGGATCAGATTTACGTTGGAATGGCATCTACAGAGTGACAGTATTGTATATGCTGTCTGTTAAATAAATCTGCAATTTATATGAAAATCAAGGTAATTAATTGTTTTTCTTCCAACCACTATTGGAACATAGATACAAACAAGACAACAAAACCAAGTACATTAATAAACTCTACATGGAAGCATAAATTCATTATGACTAAAAGTTAAAAAGCTTCTGTAAATCAATCAGAATAAAATACAGCCACAATACAATAATGAACATAGACTCTTTGAGGACAACCTTTCCTCTTAATGTAGTTTGACGAAACTTCATCCTCATAAGTACTCCGAGAGGTCGTCTTGCGATTGTAATTCCCATATGACTACCTTGCCATCCAATCCTGAGAGGAATGGTTGCACAATGGATGATACACAAGTCAGAGTACGATAAAGTTGGTCGAAAAAATGGACTTAAGTTCAAGATTTCTAACCTGAAGTGCTGAATTGTGTAACAGCAGTATCCCCTGGTTTCTTGAGGGGTACAATATTACTACAATTTGGAAGCCGAGAAAGGGAAGAATTATGGTCGTGTTTTAGGGAAGAGAAAATAAATAATGGTCAAAATGGAAACAGTATAGGTAGCATCAGCATACATACGTGATACAGTTTTCATGTGCTCGCCCATGTGTTCTTGAAGTTTCAACGGTGTCATTGCTTCCATATTTTGATTGGCCATAAAATTTTCCAAATTTTCCTGAAATCTGGAAAATAAGAAAAATAAAAGATTCATAAGTGTGATGCCAGCTAATGACTGAAAATTAGGTCGAGAACCAACTTGACATTGCAGATTATCAGTTACAAGACTCCCACGTAATGTGACAACTCAGGTTTGACACTTGTTGCTCACAACTCAGCATTAACAACTCAGTGGTATATAAACCTGAAAAGAGTTGAGATAACAAACAGATACCTGTGAGCCAGATTTTGCACTTGAAGATGTTATCCTCTCATCAAGGAACCTCAAGAAACTCCTACAGGAAATAAAGCATCCAATTAATCCTCAATGAAATCCCTTGATGCCACATCACGTGCAGCACTCAAATTGCAGATTTCAGCATTTTACACATGTGAAAATCAATAAAGGGCCTCCAACATGGTGATCGACAAACTTATTACGTGTCATCAAGAGAATTGCTTTACTGTTTCTCACAGTATTTAACGGAAAAGAATCTCTAATGCCCTAAAAATGATGGAATATATTGTTTGGCCTGGCCCCCATACCATGTTGAATATGCAACTCATCTAAAAGCTTAAGACATCAAAGAGGAGAACCATTTAATATTCAACTACCCAATGAAGCACACACAATGCTTGTGCATAACTAAAATTTTACTATATTTATTTAACCAAATGAAAAAAAAAGATATAATAAATAATTGATAAGAACTAATAAAAGAGATTATTTCAAATTTACATGATTAAGAATTATTAATAAACTTAACTAATAAAAAGAGATGATTATTTGTGGAAGAAATAAATAAAGTTAAGGGAATTTTAGACAATAACATTTTGCCAACTCTGGTGATTACTCTAAGGGTGTCCCCCTTAATAAATAGTATAGATATCTCTAACATACACTACACAAAAGCACAAAAATATGTTAAACATGTGAACATTTATGCAATTAACACTTTGAATTGAAAAGAAAACTAAGGAAATAAATAATCCAATCAGAAAACAAAATAGTTCATGCTGGAAGCTCAACTCACCATAATCCCCTTCGATCTGCTGTGAATACCATTGGGTTGCAATCAAATCCCACACCAATGACCATTCTCTCAGAAATGAACAAAACCTAAATCAAATATATTAGTCATGAAATTTCATTAATATCATCATCGTAAAGAAGATCATGGAAAAAATAAATGTTCCAAGAGTGGATGCTGACCCACATCACGAAGAGGCAAATCACGGAATGCCACACTCTGAGCAGATGGAGAAGGACCAACATCATCAACAAAGTAGATCATTGAATTGTGACCTGAGATTTTTATACAATAAGAGGGGTTGAACATTGGGTTTCTATTCCAAAAATCAATGAAAGTAGATTTTAAATGATAGAAAGGACTGAAAAGTAAATCTAACACAACTGATCTTTAAGTGATTCACATGTCAACCAAGCCAAGTGATGAATTTCTGACCTACATATGCTAACATATTGCCACTTGGAGACCACTTCATGCCAAATGCCCAACTATATGAGAGATCAAGCTGCATGATTTGCTGTTCCAAGCCAAAAGAATGAAAATGGTGTTAGAGACAAATTTACCATGCAAGTGAAGTGATATTGCTGCAGACCGAAGCTTACAAGGATGCAGTTGGCGACAAAACAACTATTAATGAGCAATGTGTAGATCAGGCTAACTAGACAAGACCTCTATCTTTATTCCAACTTCTCAAGTTACTATAACTTCTTGTCTATTAGCTATTTAAGGCCTACAGTGCATAAGGTGATCGAATCCAACTTCTACTATTTTGTACGCTTCATTGCTTAGTTGAGGTAGCCTATTATCCCAAATACAAAGAACAAAAAGTAAGAGGAGATTTGTGCTAATAAGAATCCAATGTAAAAATTGTGTGAAGGATAAATCAAATGGAAAGACCAGCAGATTTCCACGGCATTCTGTTAATATTTAGATGGTTAAATGTCATATCAATACTTCAATACACATGTCTATACCCACGATAAGATGAATTTAAAACCTCATATAGAGTACAAGTTCAGCCCAACACTTTTTGAGCTTACCTAATTATGATTTGAACAACTTAATCCCTTACCACTTTCCACAATCTGTTAATCAATAATCAGAAACAACTATGTACTTTTCTATATTACTTCTACAGATGTTTCTTTAAGTTCCTATTTCTTCTACATTTCACCCTTTCCACTGCCACCACTCGGCTCCACCCTGCCCTGCTTGCTCTTCTCGCCCACCCAATTCCGAGCGCATTAATCACACACGCATATATGTATATATGTATTAGTGTATATATAAAATAGTATACACATTCATATCTGTACAGATTACGCATATTCATTGTTAAATATATAATGAATTTTAAGGGAAAAATACATATATATGTCAAAATGATAGTTAGATAACTTCAGCTATTTTCCTATTTTATTGAAGTTATAGTGCATTTTATGGGCTAATGAAGCAATTAGTTAACGGAACCAATATTAGATTTGGACAAGTTACAATTTAGTTAAAATAGGGCCAAATTACTTTTCTGCCTACAAAAGGGCATTATTCAAAGTTCACCAATTTTTTAACAGAACCTTAATGGAGGGGGTTCCACTATTGGACAGATGTTAGTACTAGGAGGTATTATTAGTAATTTCTCAAACAATAAAATAGTAGTTGTAATTAATCCCAACTATAAGGGTCGGCATGTAACTTACCCTTATTTCATATTTAACTGATTAATCTCCAACTCTAATAATCTTAAACTTTGCCACAAACAGGAAAAATGCATCTTTAGGTGAGGAAGAAATTGGGACAGTGAATCAGAGGCTATTTCTGTCCTTAACATTAACACACAACATGAAAAACTGTTTCTTAACTAGTCCTGACATTGAAATCTGGTGCTACTAATCAAGCCAATCCTCAACCAAACCAAATATTTTCTCACACATAATGGCAATTAGGCAACTACATATGCAAGAATAAGTTCAAACCTCTCCGAATTTGGACTCAGATGAAGCCCTTGCAGAGTTCCTGTAGTAAAAATTGTCAACACATGTAGACAGTCATAATGATGAAGTTCGTGGCAACAAAGTTAGAATTCTCAGTAAATTTAAAAAAACATACTTGACGTCTACACCTTTGATGAAAGTAGAGAATACTCGGCATTTCCCATCTGTTGATGTGGTTGCAAGTAATATCTGAGACAATATTAAATTAAGATGAAAAAGTAAAATGCAGAAATAGTAATCGATATACTCGCTTGTTACGCTTAAGTCACAGTAAGCCATATATCGCTAATATGTCTGAATCCGAAATTGACGGACAGCCTTAGCACAGCAGCAGTAACATTTGGGTAAAAGATACTAAAGGATGACAATTTATATGGATCAAATGCATCAAATTTTTCCAAAGACCTGTATATCTATGGATGCAGAAAATCACAACACCTAATTATTGAATTTTGCTCTTGCAACCTTTTCATTCTACTTAAAACCTAACGTGGATAACAATTAAATGAATAGCTTGACTTGAGCAATTTGACTTGCCTACCCATGACTTTGTTAATTTCTTCATTTGTTTGAAACTAGAGGCTCTGTAAAATATCTAGGAACCTTTTTTCCTTGTAACCTCAAAATTTAATAAGCCTTGAATGCTCAAGAGCATATGAAGCCATACAACAACCCTTCTTGATCCTCTTAAGAGAAGATATACTGGTGTACCACATGAAACTTTTATGTAGAAGCAATAAAACTTGCAAATATGTACTTGGATCCAAAAACAATTGAGCACTTCGGTATACAAGTACAGATAACAGTTGAGAAATACTAACATTATCAGGATGCCAGGCAACACTCGTCACAGAAGAATCATGCCGCTTCCTTATAACTTTACTGACCCACCTGTGAAATGTGTAACAGAGATATATTGAGACATAGACATTTGAAAGAGTAACAATACAAATTTACACTTGCAGAAACATAATGTAATGCCAAAAAGCAAAGACCAAGTTTACGAGGACTGATTTTGTACAGAGGAAAAATATTACAAAGGTCACAGATGTATCTTTATCCAAATATTAATCTTAATGCGATAGAGATTACCCATCTAAACTGGCAGCAATACTTCTGAGAAAAGCATCCTGAACTAATGTTCTTAATTATAAGTTGATCAGAGAGAAACAAGCAATAACCAGAATTAAGTCCAGCACTTATAATCAGACCGCCGCATATCATATGCATATGTTTAATCCCAGGCATGAAAAGAGTTCTTGCCAAGTGTCATAGTTTAATATATCAATAATTAACTAACTGCATCTGGAAAAGGCAATTTGAGATGCTACTCAAAATAACCAAATAAAAACAACTTAAACAGGGTTCAGTCAAGCCAGAACAATTTACTCTAAAAGATTTCATGTAATGTCACCTAAAAGTGTGAAAGAGACAAAACCTACGAGGTCTTACCAATTGTTTTCTTGTTCATAGTAGCATACGCAAACAGTCTTAGCCCCACTTCCAACAGCAAACTTGTTTTCTGAAAAGAGAATCGACAAAATTGATGAAAAACTGATCAGAATCACCCAATTAAAGGTTTTAAGAATTAAGAGACAAGAAAAGCAACATGAGCTTAGTAATTTCCATTGGAATGGACTGAATGGTCAGTACACCAGCAGTCTTTTTTTCTATTGCTGCAGAATAGGAAAGGTAAGTGCAAGTTAAAGCAACAACTGCTACCTTTAACATGCAACCTTATTACCAAGGGGCAGAATGCTTGTTGAACTATCTAGGGATGTTATAGGTCGCAGAATCTTTTTAGCTAAATCATTTAAACTAACATTGTGAAAAGCACCTGCATTGTGAATGAAGCTGAAGAAAGACAAGGAAATATAGAATTCTCAAAAGCAAATATTCACTTGTGTAACCACTAGGTTGATGTTTCATCCAGCAAATATGATTGACAGAACTTCCTTGGATGTTCAATAGTACAGCCTAACTGTAATCTAAACAACCCCCCCCCCCAAATCATCAACACCCCCCCCCCCCAACTCAAGATACACGCATATGCTTCTAATGATTAACTCACTCTCTTGTATCACTGAAGCACAGCAGAAGTCTAATATTGTGAACCAGCTTTAAAATATCCTCAACTAACTGCCCAATCAAGCAACAGATGGAATTGCAACCAGGCCAGGAAAGCATTATTAGATTGCCAACAACCCAAACGAAACAATGTACGAAAAATACGTGTTGTATGAGCAACTTATCATGCTGCATATCATGCAATAAAGAATGCCAAAAATGCACTTATATAGAAGAAATTCTAAGCTGACTTCAGGAATAATCTGCTCTAATAGATCCTTTTCCCTTGAAGTTCACTTCATGGATTCTCCTCAACTATTATACAAGAAGTCTGAGAAAAAGCTAAATATTGCAAGTTGAGTCATTTGTCGAGAAACGCTCTCATGCCTTTTGCAGAAAGCCTCTTTATATAAACTTTCCATGCATCTAACATAAGACAGACAACTCTTAACTAGGAACAGCAAAAAGTTTATGGCGTGCAAGAATGCAGCACGCCACATATTTTGTTTCTGTAAAATCTGTTTCTCACTATTTAGCAGGATAGTATTTACAGCTTCCCTCAACTGAAAGAGAAACCCAACTTTGACATTAATCCTACCCAAGCAACATCCTCATGCCAGTTTAGACTTGTTAATAGGATGCAGGAATAAATCTAAAAGTTTATGCTTCAAGATGAATTAATAAATAATAGTGCATAAATTGATGGATAATGTTGAACACACTTGCTGCCATTTCTTACAGACAGTAACCAGAATATGAAAATAAACTGGATCGTGATTACAAATAATAAAATCCAGAAACTCTTAATTGACATCCATACCTGTTGGACTCCATTGTACACAAAGTGCTGCACGATTTAGCCTAAGAATAACAAGTGTTGGCACCCACTCTGTGGCTTCTTGGGACCAAACATATCTGAAATAGAGTTAACTACATCTGTCATTATGACCCTCGAGTGCAAGAAAAAAACTGAAAACAGCATCGTATTGCAGGAAAAACCACATGCAAACTTTTGGGAGCAAGAAAGGGAGAATAACGCAATCAGATCCTGGGAACCACACATAGAGAAATGCATTGTCAATTCTTCAAGCTCTGACACTTACGAATTCCGATCATGAGAAACAGTAACTATCCTATTTGATTCTGTGCCCCAATCCACACCGGAAACAATTTGATCATGCTGTGACCAAAAGAAAAAAGTTAGAAGAAAAGAAATGACGATTGATTTTTCTCCAAGTCCAAGCGTAATCAAGGCAATGAATTAGATGAAAAGGATTAAGCTATGTCTTGTTCAAGAACTTAAAACAGATAGAAGATGATGAACTGCACAATGATAAGATTTCAGATCCTGGCAGCATAATTTGTTCTCATATTTCTTTTTCCACATCTTTTTCTTTTTTTATTTCTGGCCAGATCCTGATCCCCAAACAAGGCACCTGTTATGATTCTATTAAATTGAACTTACATTTGCCTTGCTTACAACTTATAAGGGACATAACTTTTGTTCATTCATTACTTTCAATTTGCTGACAGCAACAAATGAAGCGGCATCTTAAGAAATGTTAATTCATTACTTTCATTTTGCTGATGTCAACGAATGAAGCGGTTTCTCAAAAAAAAAAAAAAAAGTTATCCGTCTGATCTAAACCCTTGCCAATTAAGACCCATGCTCACTCAGTTATAGAATTAACAGAGATAATTTTTTCTTATATGTGCTATCATCCAATTCTTCCCTGTGAAATTGCCAGCATCGAAACCCCTTAATCAGACCCACAACTGAAAACACTAGGAAACGGAAATCTCACAGAACATAAAAATATGCAAAACAGAAAGAACCACTCCCAGTTTACCTTTTGAAGAACATGGATCTTCTCCCACTTGCCTTCCAACAGTTTATAGATGTGCACTTCGTTGTTATTCGGACAAAACGCTATCACTACAATTCAAAAACGAAACAAATCACCACCCATTAAATCAACCACAACGTCTCGAAACAAAAGACATTCGCCAAAGAGGGTTACTGGAGTGATCGGGACTCCAAGCGTGGCAAGTGATGCACTGAGCGAACTGATGAACTGAAACAGCGGCCATAATATCTGCGACTGCCTGAAACCAGAAGTATTAACCGGGGGGGAATTAGGGTTGGAAGTTTGGATGAATTGCGTAAGATCTGAACTTGGTGACGAGATATTCAGCACAAACCCTAATCTTCACCTTGTCGTATTGGTTTGTTCTATAGTTGGTGATTAGTAGCTCTCATGGGTTCCCAAAATGAGAACTCCCTTCAGAGACTGATCGGAGGAATACCCAAAATGGTCATTCTATATCTATTTTCTATTACATACTTTGCCTTTGTCTCCTTCCATATTTAAACTTTAGGATTAATTATGTTTTAGTCCCTTTATATACTCACTTATATACTTTTGATACCTACTCTTTTGATGTTTAATCTTTTATCTATATATATATATATTTTTTTTTGGTCCAATTATTAAAGAAAATATTAAAAAAAAGAAGATAGAAAATATGATCATGTCGCACAACACAACCTAGTCGTCCAATTCACAGAAAAATGAGGCAAAAATACCCTATCAGACCGTGAAGAAGTAGACCAATTATGGGTTAAGGTAAATTGCAATTAAAGAAGAATTCAAATCCATGCAGTTTTTCATAATCTATAGGGAACCGAAGCAGGCTTCAACAAAGTTCCCATGCGGACTTGGTCCAACACCAGCTTTGCCACCAGTTCTGGAGGATTAGTGTCGTTGGAGAACCTATGTTTGTTACGCTCCATCCAAATATGATGAGTCAGTGATGCTAGTAATGCCCGAGATGATTAGTTTAGAAGATGGCTTCCTCTCCATCGCCTAGAAACCCAAGTAATCCCCCTGATACCACTGTCGGTAGGACCACCGAAACCTAGCTGAGCTCATTCTGATAGCCAAACACCTACTATGCCACTACATCCTCCCCTTCTGTAATATCTGTTAATGTCCACTTCTATCAGAAGTTGTCCAGATGGTTTTGTTTTTCAGCCTATACTTGAGCATCCATTGCACCCAGATTGATTTGGTAATATGCTTAATGATCCCCCAAAACTGCTTGGTCATCGGTGCTTGATTCATGGCCGCTACACTGCACATGCCCAAGCCACCTTGATCCTTTGAAACGCATGCTCGCTCCCAGGCCATCGTGGGGCACCCTATGTTATTCTTGCTTTTTCAAAGACACTGTCTCATTTTGCTTTCAATCAGTTTGGTCACTCCCTTAAGAAGGAAGAAGGCACCAGCCTAGTATGCGCTTGAGGCTTCAATGACTGATCATGAACATGTTATACTCTATTAAAGATGTTGCTTATCATATTGGTTGATCATGACACTGTTGGTTGACATTAGTTGTAGGAAAGATGATCATGTCTAATGCTGCTTATCTGTCAACGACTCCGTTTATTTACGTGTTCATTATATTTCAGTCAGGTTCCAATTTTGATACATTGTAATTGTCACATTTGATTATTCTTAAACTTCATAATTTTGTGGATTTGTTGGAAGATTTTGCACTCATTATTTTTATCCCCCAGCATGAACACACCAAAATGAGAATAAAACACCAAGAAAACCATGACTAATAAAGGAGGGAAGAGCATCAACCTTTCACTCCCACGCCACATGGCCGTGTCAAGCCACGACCATATCTCTCCGGTTGCGCAATACGCCTGTGTTTGCACATGTTAAGACTGTGTTGTGCAATACGGTTGCGCAACACGCCTGTGTTTCCAAATTTTTTGAAGAAATCGAAATTATTATTGCTAAAATTAACAACAGAGTTCCACATCCAAGCATATGTTTTGATAATCACAATTTAGTAGAGTTACTCGAATCTGGAACTTCAATGAAATCGAAATAGTTCCCTTCATTGGTATACTACTACATTAGGATGAAAATCGAATCGGGTTCAAATATTTCTTATCGATTCTTGGATTGGGATTTATATTTTATTACACTGTTTATATCATTTAACATATTCAGTTATCTAATTTATGTAGAGAAAATTTAATACGTGTGGTGTACATATAATGGAATAAAATATATAATAGAACTTGAAATAGAAAACTCGACCGAATACTCAGGTTGAAACTAAAGCTATATTTTTTCATTGAATGGTAACTTAAAGACAGTAGCATTCCGATCCAATATTTATACATCTTCAGGTTTCAACATAGTATTACTCCAAGCTACAGCAAAACTTTCCTTGTTTGTTCATCCAACTTGAATCCAGCCATCTCAGCCTCGCGGCAGATTTCCTTGCACCTGGCTAATCTCCCAGAAGCCATATAAATTCCAATTACTTCCCTGTAAATATCATAAGTTGCAGTAAAACCAGATTCCTTGAGCTTAGAATAATATCTGGAAGTCCTGGAAAGATCATTCAGAGCAACAAAAAGCTTTATAAGCACACGATAAGCTGGGAGATCAAGCGGACAATTTGAAGCCTCCATTTCCCAGACGACAGCCATTGCATCCCTATATCTATTCTCCAAATACCAACTATGTATTATAGTGGTGTACATGACTACACTGGGAGCTCCGCCTGACTTTTTGAACCAATCATATAATGCCTCCACAATGTCAAACTTCTCCAGTTTTATGCAGACTTTCATGATAGCAGTGCAATCCTGCTGACTCAGTTTAAGATCCTCTCTCTTTGCAAGCTCCTCCAACAATGGCAATACATGCTTTCTTTTATCAGGATTCTTCCCTAGTTCTAGAATTAGTTTAGCGTACAAGTTAGAGTCCAACATTCTTTTACCTTCTGTGGCAGCTGCAACAAGCCTCCGGGCAAGTCTCAATTTCCCTCCTTTAATGAAACCCTTTACCATGGCCTCATAGACGCTACGACTTGCCAAGTTGATGAATTTATCCAAATCGAAAGGCATTTTCAACTCGTGCGCCCTGGCTAAGACCTCGACAGTGGAGGCAAGGATACGATCATCTGGGAACAAGTGAGGCTGGCTCTGAACCCAACAAAACACATGTAAGGCTCGGTTCGGAAGGCCCATGTGGCCCAACTCCCGGACTGTCAGCGACAAGGACCCTTTTCGGAGAAACCTAGCCCACTGGTTGAGAACTGTGGACACATCATCCTCAGGAGGAAGGCTTCTGATATCCCTGGCTAAGCTAATCAAGAAAGCCGGATTTTTGTACATCTGATTGGATATGGGCTGCCTCGCAGAACGAGCATGACTAGTCCTGATTAGATTCTTTGGCACGGGAAGTCCCAAAGGTCGAATCTTGTGAGGAAGCGGGAGTGGGAGAGGCCTTTCCCGATTTATCTTTCCTGGCTTTTGAGGAATCCTTCCCTGGAAAAGGGATGAAATAGTTTCAATCTCATCCGACTCCCAAACTACATTTCCATCATAACTTCCACTAGCATCAATTTCATCATAATCGGACTCAAGGTCAGCTGATTCAGAATCCGGCTGCAGCTCTTCACATGGAATCTGTTCCTCGTCGTCGCGATGAAGCACAGGATGGAAGTCAGGTGGAGCCTCAGTCCGTCGACGATGACGAAGGTTCTTGGGAAGCTGCAGTTTTCTATGGTAAGGTTTCTTGCTGTCAGAGCGTGAGGCAAACACTACACCTCGCGAAAATCTAGTAATGCTACCGCAGTTAGAAACTGGATATGAAAACAAACAGCAGAGTAAGCTCTCCATCCATCAAAATCAAACAACCAGCGAGGTCCTAATCAAATCAACCTGACAACTTCAACAGACATTTCATCAAACACCAGGTGGTTGTTACCAAGAACGCTAGAATTCCCAATCTCTTACTCATCCTCTCCATCCCATGAATTCTCCTTCACCATCTCCCTCCACCCGCCGTCCAAAACCACCCCGGCCGCCGCGACAACAAAACCAAATCCCTTCCTCCCTTATCTCCGGCCGATGAAATCTTCTTCCACGGCCACTTGCCACCACCTCCCCCCTCCGCCACAAACTCACTAGATAACTCTGTAAAACAGAAATCAATTATTATATTTAAGTTTGTTTATTTGTCCACTTGAATAAATATATAAAAAAAACAAACATATCTTTTATCTAATAAATAAAAAAATTACAAAACTAACAAAAACAAGTTGGTAAAAATTAAAAATATAAAATACAAAAATAATAAAAATTTGGACTCAAATTCTAATCATGGGCTTATAACTTATAATTAAAAAATATATATCAAAATAGGCATTGGACTCAAATTCTAATCATGGGCTAATAGCCCTTTGTCTTGGGCCAAGCCCTGTCGGCCTCATGGGCTTGATATGGTTTGGAAACGTCGCTCGTATGAATGTATATATAATTTTTTTCCAAAAAATAAAAATTTAAAAGTATAATAATTTTGAATAATCCAAGCGGAAAATGAAACGTGGAAGCGTTTTCTAAGTACTGAGAGGAGAAGTACGAGATAAGTTTTGGACAAGATAAAATGGTGATGTGACATGGGTTTTCAATTATTAAGGATTTGGAATTTCAATAACAATTTGGAGCTAATTAAAATTTTTCCAATGATTTCAATATATTAGTCTTTGAGTTAATGATTTAATTAGTGAAATTCTCAGTATTTGCAATCACCATTTTTATTTTTTGTTTGTGAATCTGTTTAGGGATAATTAACACTCACACCCTCTTTTTTTTTTTGTTTGGCTCAGGTGATTTGTATAATTATACAAAGAACATAAATGATTTATATAAATAGATCATAAATCAAAAAGATAAACGTAATTATCCCATTTATTTATAGACATTTGTCCCAGCATTATTCACTTTTTTTAAGGTAAATTATATTTTGTCATTCGAATTATGCCCATTTTTATATTTTGGCATCTAAATATTTTTTTTATATCAACTTGTCATCTCAACTTTATAAAATTTGTACTTTTACCATATATGATCATGTTTTTGCTGAAAATGCATCAAATGCGTGCATATGTGAAAGTATCACATTACATAACCCTTAAATATCACATGTACGCACTGCATGTAATATTTTTTTGATAAAAAACTTGGTGATAAAAATGTGCAAAATTTTAGATACCAAAATATAAAAAAGATTATAATTTGAATAACAAAATGTAATTAGTCTTTTTTTTTTTTTTTTGTTTGGTTCTACGCCACTTTAATGGTGGTGCAATTTTTTTCAATAATTCAATTATGTTTTCATTATAATTTTTTTTATTATCATTAATTACAACCACCCTCCTTTTAAAATTAAGGAATTTTTTAACGCCCCCATTTTTTTGAAATTACACCCAAGTATCTTAAAATTATATAAGTAAAAATTATTTATTTATTTTATAGCTTTAGAATTTGTTAAACCTACAGTTTTCTTTTCTTTCTTTTTTATTAATTAACATTTGATTTTGAATTTAGGTTGAATATGGAAGATCTCCTAAGTCTATTATCAAGTCCAAACTCTTCTAATTGTCCAACAAGACAAGCTCGGAAAAGTTTTGTTTATAGCCCTTCCATGTTTGTCAAGAAAGTTATTTAAAGGATGCACTCTACAAAGCAAATATAATAGTAAAAATTTGGCGTATGAAAGATGTGTTTATAAATATCATTTAATTGTATATTTTCACGTAAACGAATAATATAAATTTTATCACAAAATTTTCGTAAGTACATACATATTTGGATTTGAATTGCGGTCAGTTTATGTAGAACCTGATAGTACACGCAAATTCAAGATCTTTTAAGATTTAAAAATTATAATTAAGGGTATTTTGATCATTTCAAGTGCCCATAAGAAGTCCCCGCATCAAGATAGTGATAATAATGTGTTTTCGACATAACCAAGAAATGTTGCTAAAAGAAGTTGCTAAAAAAGTGCAATATGTATTAGACTTAATTAAACTTAAACCCCCATTAAAAATACAAAATTATATTTTGGCCCCAAAAATATTCAAAATTATACTTACACCATTTTCAAAAAATCCATTTACACCTAACCCCTTTCATTAAGATTTGGATGCAAAAAATGTTGACGTCAACAAAAACAGTTACACAAAATTTTCAATTTTGTCCCCATCTACATTTTTATGTATATTTTTGTCCCATCCAAGCATAAATGTAAAATATATAAATGGAATAAGGATAGCCATATTACATTTTTCTCTATCAGTACAAATTTATTACATTTTTCCCGTTATAGTATGTTTTTGACATAATCAGGAAATGTTGCTAACAAAAGAAGTGCAATATATATATATATAGATATATATATATATATAGATATATAGATATATATTAATAACAAAGCTCCTCATAGACATCTCTTTTATGTAATACAACACACACACACACACACACAAACACATTTTTATGCTGCATCAAGAGCACTGAAGAAATTGATAACAGACACTGTAGATATTACAATGCAGAGTACTAGTACATATATATATATATATATATATATATATTTAAGCTACATGTATGCCTTTCTCAGCCACCTTAGCCCTGAAAGTTTGGGAATTGTAATCCGAAGAAGTCCGTCCCTGCACCCAGAACAACCGCAACTATCAGCTTAGGATGCTTCACAAGGAAATGGCAAATTCATAATAGAGAAACCACGCAGATCGCCCTACAGAAACACGTAACCCTCATATTCTACTTGTTATCTACTTAACAGATATGAAAACATATTCGTTTCTATGTATTTTCAGTTGAACATGTTATCATAACTTCTCACCTCGGTTCTTTGAAATATGCAAGATTCTGAGTTTTCCTAATGTGATGCTTCAATAGACAAACAAGATGATACTCGCTCCATCGGCGTATTACATCAACACACTAAACACTAATAATAGCGACTCCTCGTCAATGACAAGCATTCATATGAAAATCATGATGTAAAGCTGAAACGTACTGAATTTCTGCTGAAACAAGCTCCTTGTTTGCGTTAGTGGGAAGCGGCCATACAATTCGATATGGACCCTGTAAAATTTCCCTTCTGAGGTAACACGGTGTTGTTTTTGAAGATGCCACTGCGCAAGACCAGTTTGGACGATTCCCGGTTACAATCACACTGTCAGAGATGAGGTATATCATTAGGCATAAGATCAAATCAGATTACAAGTGTCGTTTTACAAATGCAAGCTGTGCGCGGATACAATCCAACATTGGGTTCTTTTTTCATTTACTGAATAGGAGTAAGAAAAGATCTCTATAGATCAGACCTGAACTAAATTCTACGAAGTGAAAATGTAAATGTGGATGGCAGTTGTAAAGATGCTAACTTACTTTTGGTCGTCGACCTCCACCTTTATGTTGTCAATACTGACACCGGGAATTTCCAACGTAACAACATAATTGAGTCCAGATTCTAAAACATCCATTTTTGGCGACCACTCAGATCCTGCGAAAATGAGGCAAAATGGTATAGAATCAATGATAAAAACAAGAACATGCACATTAAAGATAACAGATTGAAGTAAGAAATGCTGATGGTCGGCCTGAGAAGTCAATATACAAACAAGGTTAATAGCATGTCGTTACAGGTTTTAAGAGAGATAAGTCTCTCAAAATGATGCAATACTTCAATAGAGAGCACGAAAGTCAGACAACTCACTTTACTTACCCTTCGATGCAAAATTATTTGTTTTCTCCTCAGAGTGGAACTCGGGCTGCCCATGTTTTCCATTTGGCCGTGCAAATCTGGGAGCATCTGCAGTCTGGATTCCTTTTACGCTTGGAATATCAGGTTGTAACTGAGCAGGTCTGGAAAATGCGGGTGTTCCAAGAGCATTAGGCCCTTTGTTTCCATGATCAGTGGTCTTGAAAGGTGTCCTAGGTTGTGTATAGTTTCCCTGTGCAAGGACAAAAAATACAGTGTTACTACACCACCAGATCATAAAACATGGAATTATTGTTGACATCTTTTACACCTGCTCGCTTGAAGCCTGTCTCATGTGGGGACCATGAGCGCTGGACCCTTGCCGAGCAAAATATGTTCTGTTGTCACGCCTCCCCATGACAGTGTTCAGACTATTGCTGCAGCTCTAGAGATGGTTATGCAAGTGAAAAAGTCAAGAGCGTGCACAAAAATATATTTGATATAACAAAATGCATAAAGAAGAGAAGCACAGATGACATCAGAAAGTTATATTGCTTGCTAAGAAGCAGTTAAACTATAACTTATCCAAATAGTGGAGATTCAAGAACACAGAAAATGGAGATGAACTTTGCTGCTTTGGTCATTCGTGGTTTCCCAAGACAGGTGGGGGACTGTATTAAATAAAGCAAACTTACTTGGTGACTACCTCCGTTGTGGTGCCACTATGAAGTTTCTTACAAACATTATGCATCACTTCATTGGAAGTGGTCAAAAGTTACATAACTGAAAAGACATTGCATCCACGAATATTCATTTGAGCATTCAACTTGTAAAGTTCGTCAAGCCAAAAATTTTGAACTTTTTGCTTGGCAACAACTTCATGTTAAAATTCTGGAGAAGTGACGATGACGATTCTTTTGAGTCTTTGCGATATGCATCTTCGACTAGGATTATAACTAATCCATGTACATATCCATATATAATCAGTTCTAATTTTCTTGCAGATTTCAACCACTAGGCTGAATTGAAGAATTTTGTCTAGATGTGTTAGCTTGTAGTTGGTGCAGAGTGTATGAAATTCATTAAGCAGACACCATTTCGTTACTATTGAATGCCGTAAGCTATTAATTCAGGGCCTTGTAACGGCTAAGCTCGACATCATTCCCCAAGAGCTGAATAAAGCTACTCCTTAATTCCATATTATTGATTGTTATTGTATTGATTGAATCGTAACCTTAAAGGTCCTGTAATTTTCAACTGTGTGTACTCCATTAAAAAACATTCCCACAGTCTAGAAGTTCTTTATCTGAACTACACATGCAAAACTTCATCCTATGATCAAAAGAAGAAGCAAAACCATCAATGCACAAAAATTAATTCACAGGGGAAAATACAAAAGTAGGAATCACAAAAGAGTGGCAGATATCTTGTTCAGATCACAAAGCAAGAGTCAGCGAAAACTTATCATGTTTTTAGACAACTCTTTGAAAACTTCTACGTTTAGACAAGTGTTTGTGAAAACTTTCAATTTTAGAGGAGTGCTTATTGCAGTAAAGTTGAAAATTATAGTAGAATCAAAGAAATATATAAAATCTAA
>NC_026150.1:23234083-23262296 GCF_000512975.1 Sesamum indicum
AAAAACCATTTTTATCCGTGTTACAAGGATATTGTTTTGCTAACATTTACACTTGTCAAGTTACCAATATTATTGATTTTTTTCTAAAACATAATAAAAATTAGTTTAATTGATATATTTCACGTTTAATTGTTTACAAATAATTATTACATGTATTATTAGAATATTAAATACTAATAAAAACAATATTTAATTAAATAAAGTTCCAACTAACTAATATGATTGTTCAACGATAAGTAAATTTGTAGAACTGTTAAAAGACAAAATTACTTTCTTGTTAACTAATCGCAACAAAGTAGTCATATTTTTCTATAGCATAGAAATAATATCAAATGTTTTACCAAATACAAAAAAAAAATTGTGAAATTTAATTCTTAATAGTGTTAAGATATTCAAATTTATTTGAAGAACCAAATATCACCTCTAGATGTACAGATTTAAAGAATAAATCAAAGTAGAATTTTATATTAAAATTATTATACCGAGAATAAAATAGTCCAAGATGAAGTTGAAGTTATTTACAGAAATCGCTCTACCAGAGCGGATAACTTCTAGCTTTTGACATAAAAGTATAGATATGTATATATATTAAGTTTCAGAAGCAAAAATTGCTCCTAGACATTCCAACATAGCTTTTCCCGAAGCCAAAGGCTCAAAAGCACTTTTCGAAGTTGGCCCAAACACTCCCCACACCCCAGGTAAGGCTCAAAACCAAACAACAGCAAATCTCAGAGTCATTTTTTTCAAAATCTTCTTTGACACAAAATCTCAAGCAATTTCTCCATCAAGCTTCACATTTCTCACTATATATAACGCAGATTTCGACATACAAAACCAAGAATCCTAAAGGGTAAATTCTTCAGCTGATCATAATAAATAACCAAAAAGAAAACAAGAAACATAGATACCACAATCATATGAACAACTAATCAAGGAAACGCCACATCCACCTGAACAGAAGCGAAAGCAGCCAAGAATCAACACCGTAAAATTTCACAAGATCGTTCCCCTAAAACATTCCCAGCAAAGAAACAGAATCATATGCAAGAATTTCAGGAACTACGTACCATGGGGAAAACGTGGGTGGCAGAGGCTGACATATCTTCATGAGAAGCTAAATGGGCTGCGATAACACCGCTTCTTCTCCTCACCATTTGATTCTCCATTTCGCTGCTTATCGCAAACACACACCAAATCCAGCAAAAGGGTTTCTCGGATAGAGTTTGCTCTTGGAGTTGGAACTCAATTTAAGAGCGTGTTTTTTGTGGATATTTTTGCTATTGAAGTGACGAATGATGATGATTTTGATGTAAAGTGCAGATATTTTTGTGGTGATCAGAGCCAAAAATATCTTTTAATCCAAAAATATCAGAAACAGATATCTTTGCAGCTCTGGATTGGCACTACAAACTGCGTTGAAAATTAAATTTGTGATATTAAAGTTTTTTTTTATATTATATTAGTCCATGGATCAAGTTGTATATAATAAATAATCTTTTATATTTTAAAATATATTATAATAAAAGTAATATATAAAATAGTACAGGACATTACTAAAAAAAGAAAGAAAAAAATTATCAATAAATATAGTTAGTTATTTTGTTATGAAGGACATTTTCGACCTTACAAAAAATTGGTACAACAGTATCATTAATGGTCATTTGTGAATATGAAGGAGTTTTTCTTTTATATTAGTATAGGGGATAAAATAATTATTTTGATATTATAATGATTTTTATAATTTTAATAATGGTAATATTTGCACAAAAATTAGCACTTGTAAGGATGGTAATATTTATATTATATAATTCATTTTAGGCAAAAAAAAGTTATGTTTATTTAAATGATATTACTTATTCAAAAATTAAAAAAAATAGATGAATGTATTGTTTATCTTAACAAAGCGAGGCGGGACGAGATTTCATAAAACGGGATAGATCTCGAGTGCGGATAGACCCACCCGAGACCCGCCTCATTGCTATTACTATTTATAATAATTAGTGATAAAAATAGTGCACGAAGTTCCACGGACAAAACAAGATAGTATTAACAACAAAAAAATAAGTGGTGATATTAAAAACGTCACTCATTTTATAGATTAAGCAATAATAATTTTTATTTTATCGTTATAATGATTTTAATACTGATAATATATAAGTAAAATCTTGTCACATGTTATATTAGTGACAAAAAGTTTGTGCATGCAATTTTTACTTGGAATAGTTAGTGATACTCATATAGGGATAATAAATATAATTGTTTTACTATATTTGTATTGTCATTTAAATTATCACTATGAAGGTGTCACAATTATAATTTTAATGACAACTTCAAACTTGTATTTAAGAATTTGTCATTAATATTATTTTTCTATTGAAGTGATTACTGACAACTTTATAAATGACTGCCAATAACAATTCTATTATGACAAGAAATGTCAAAATTATTGTCATTTAATATATATATATAATTATTTCAAAATTATTATTATGGGGAAATAACATTTTTATTTCCATAAGCTATGTCTTTTTCACTTTTGATCTCATTCAATATATGATTAGCACTTTTAATCCTGTAACTTACAAAAAATAACACTTTTGGTCCTTATCCATTTTGTCATCTACAATTTAATGGTGTAAGTCACGTGCCTAACACGCAATTGTTAAGTATTTTTGGCTGGAGGAAAAATTGGTCATTCTTCCAACAATAACATATGAATGCTCAACTTGGCCTACTTGATTCACTGGTGGAAGACATGATTCTTTGTGTTGTTTTTACTTGACTTCAACTTACATAAATATAGGAAAAATGAGATTCACTTTTTGTGAGAGAAGAGAAAAATCCCCTTTCGTTTGTCCTAAGTTCCTTCAAAAAAAAAAAAAATCCCTTCAAATGTAGTTATGTTTCCCACAAAGGTAGTCGCAAGCTGGAAAATATGTTAATTTTTCTTCCAACCAAAAGTACTTAACAACCACATATTGGGCACGTTGCCCCGTGTGCTGTTAAATTATAAATAAAAAAATAGATTAGGACAAAAAGTGCTAATTTTTCTAAATTATTGAATTAAAAATACTAATCCTATAATGAATAAGATTAAAAGTGAAATGACCATAACTTATGGGATAAAAAATACTATTTTCTGTATTATTAGTAATACTATCTTTTATTATAGTTTGGAGCCATTTTTTGGCACTTTATGTTGAGTTGGTACTCTTGGCAAACTCTTATGGAATTAGGAAACTTCTTGCACAGTTTAAGATTAGTCGCAGTTAATTAATTTTATTTTAGGGATGATTATATTTAATATATATAATAAATTATTTATATTATTATTTTTATTATAGTGCATTTATATGAAGTCTGTGTGTTTGTCTGTGCATCTTACCAAACATAAACATAATGTTAATTATAACTTTTTTTTTTTTTTTTTTTATAAATTATGATGCACATATAAATTATAAATTATTAGTCCTTTCTTAGTAATATCATTTTGTCATATTAAAAAATTTATTATGATATTATTATTTTTAAATTATACATGTATATGGGCAAAAATTATTTAAAAAATATAAAAAAATAATAATAAATTGGGGGTGAATATCAAATTTTTAAAGATTTGAGCAGCACCGTCTTGTCAAAACACGGTGCTGTCATTTTTTTTTCAAAAAGATAAAATAAATTCAAAGTCACCACAATTACACATCGCGCTGACATGCTTTTTAGAAAAAAAATTAATTGACTGTCACGACGTTCTCTGATTGCGGTGACAATAATTTAAAAATAAAAAAATAAAAAAATTATAATTGTGGTCAAAGCAACCTGTTGCAGTGGGTTTAGGGGAATGTTTTGCACGTAGCCAAATTATCGGAGAACCCGCTCCGGATGATGCATCTCAACCAACGAATAATTAATCAACGAGCATCGTATATTTCATGGTGTGCGAGTTGCATAAAACAATGAACCCGCATCCGATGTTTCACTATCATACGAAGTCAAAATAAATTACAATATCATACAACACAATTAATATTTTTGGAAAAATATCACTGAAAAATATACTATACCTAAAAAAATATATTACCAGCGGTGTACTTTATTTGCTTGCATATGTTCCAACGTATTCCTTACAATGCATAGAGCATTGTGAGCCGTATGCGTACGAGATATATGATACGACCACCTAAAAGTAAAAAAATTTAAAAAAAATAATTAAAATCAAAATTATTTATCACAATATAAATAAATAAAAATATTCATACTATGCAGCATATGGAGGGATAAGAAAGATGTTTTTAAATAAATTAATGTTGTTATTAGATCCGCAGTAAAACATAATTTATTGAAATAAATTTAAGTTAAATTATAATTTAATTCAATTAATAATATGTGATTACAATTGATTTTATTTATATTTATATAAGTATTTTAAATTTTAGTATATTTATTTTTGTATTGTGATTTTTTAATTTAAAATTTTTATATATTTTCTTAGGTGTTTTGATATTTAAGTAGTATATTCCACAAATAAATATAGTTTTTTATAATATTTTTAACTAATCAAATATATATTTACTAAAAAAAAATTAAATTACACAATAATTTAAATTAATCTATAATATACAATATATTAAAACATATTTAAATATCAAATAAATGGGGCAAAATGGAGTTTTATGTAATATACCCACAAAAAAGAAAAGGACTTCGACATGCAAATGTTGAATTGATTGATTGATTTGGGTGATTTTGTGATTAATAGAACATAGGTACGTGTAGGGGTTGGTGCAGCTCCCAATCCCATGAATGGAGACTTGTTCACGAGAACCGAAATCTCATGACTTCGTCGCTCTCTCTCTCTCACCATTAACCCTTTGCTCTTCGCCAAAGTTGAATTCAACGCTCCAATCAAACATGTAAAAGCAAAAGCATCTTTGAAAATTCAGCTCCATTCACGAAAAAGAAACATACAAAAAGGCAACAAAAACAAATACCAAGTAGTGAAGTTACACACTCTGCTACTGTTTCTCCACAGGAAATTTTTCTCCACGACCTGTAAAAGTCAAGTCCACTCGTCTTCTCCATCCCATTCATTGATGCCCAATCGTCAGAACCCAAATTTGACCCTCGCGCCACTCTGTTTTTGTCTCCGTTTATAACTGACCCGTCAGGGTCTTCGGTTTCTTCTTTTCCAAGAATCTCGAGTTTTCTAATTTGCCGGGTTTTCTTTGTCTGATTTGAAATTGTTCAGCTGCAGTCCACGAAAGCATAGGTGATAATCAAGAAAGATGGGTTTCTGGTGAACAAATTTATTGGGTTTCAGTTGTCTTTTTTATGATCGCAGTTGCAGATTGCAATTCGGGACTTATGTGTATTGAGTAATTTGTCAAGACTGATCTAGTAGGATTTCAATTTGTTGGGTTGTTTTCCAGTAGTTTTATTTGCTTCTTGAGGCTGATCTTTGCTGGGATTGAGGGGGATTGGTTATCTCTTCTTGAATCAAGCGAGTTTCCAGGTTCTGTTCTTGGCTGGTGTGGTGTATGGAAGTTGGAGTATTGGAAGAGTGAGGGATTTGTGAGAAAAGAATTGAGGTGATTAATCCCAAGAGTGAGGATTATACGTCTAAAAGTATATATTTGAATGATTATGGGATCATCAATGATGGATGGATCAAATGGTAGTTCAAATTCGCCGGCGCCTTTTCTGCTCAAGACATATGAGATGGTGGATGACCCTTTAACTAATCCTATTGTTTCTTGGAGTCACACAGGGCATAGTTTTGTTGTTTGGAATCCGCCCGAATTTGCGGGTGAGTTGTTGCCAAAATACTTCAAACACAATAACTTCTCCAGCTTCATCAGGCAACTGAATACATATGTAAGCTCTTTGCTTCCTCCAATGTTTTCTTTTATGTATATGATCTCTTTACATCATTCGTTACATTAAAAAAATCAAGATTCGTGAAACTCATTGGTTCGTTACATTCAAGCATTCAAGATCGTGAAACTCATTAGTGTTAATTTTCAAGTCCCATGGCCATGTAGCTATAGTTCTTTTCTTGCTTATAATGTCTGTGTGTGTGTGTGCTGTGATGCTCTGGACAATGTTTTAATATATATTTGGAGCTAGAAAGGAGATTGAAAAATTGCAGCCATGTACGGTGTTCATTAGCATATATGTTGAATTCCTAGCTTTTTAATTCACAAAGTATGCACCTCAAGTGAATAGAAATGATGAGGAATTGATGTGAACAAGTAGTCCGGGTTTAGAACAGGCTTTTTTTATTGAAGTAGCTGACTAAAACTGGAACTAACTGGATCTTGAAAGTGGAGCTCTCCAGCACTTGATGGAGTAGTTCTGTTGAATCTTGCTCTCAATTTCTGTCTGGTCGTAATCAGTTTTGAGATAGTTGCTTTGAGGTACTTGGACTCAACCATTTCTTTCTATTTGTAGGGTTTTAGGAAGGTTGATCCTGATCAGTGGGAGTTTGCAAATGAAGAGTTTATACGAGGAGAAAGACATCTACTAAAGAATATACACAGGCGAAAACCGATCCACAGCCACTCAGGTCAAGGAAATGCTGTTCCCTTAACTGACTCAGAGAGAGAGGAGTTTGAGAAGGAAATTGAAAAGCTGAAACAAGAAAAGCTTTCGCTTCATTCAGAGGTAGAGAGGCATAAAGAGGAGAATCGAGGATATGAACATCAACTCGGATCGTTAGCTCAGGTATTGCGAGTTATTGATCAAAGGCAGCAGCAGTTGGTGGTCACCTTGGCTCAGCTGTTGCAGAAACCTGGATATGCCTCAAGTGTCGATGAAAAAATGGAACCTCAAAACAAGAAGAGAAGATTTTCAGCTTTGCAATATTTATACGACGAAGCCAATCTGGATGAGAACCTGAAAAATACTTTCCAGGAGAATTTGAGCCCTTCATCTCTTCCATTGTTAAACTTGGAAGTAATAGAAAAATTGGATTCTTCGCTAACTTTCTGGGAGAAGTTTGTGCATGGGGTCAACCAAATTTCAACGGAAGATTCACATGATTTTGATTTGCCCCTTCTGCCTCCAGAAGTGGCTAATACAGAAACACCTTTGTCATCTGGAGATTCTGATAAGAATGTCCCATTTTGCACAACCGAGTGCCACACCTCAGCGCCAACACCACAAGACTGTTATTCCTCTCACAAGCTAGCTGCATCTTCAGCTTACATCGACAGCCCAGCAGTATCATCCATTTGCATTGATCCCGACTCCAGGCACAAATCCTCAGGAGTCGATGTGAACATGAGCCCAACCAAAGATCTGGACATTGAATTAGCCAAGGAACAAGAGCAATACAGCTCAATTCCTTCTGTGCAGCCCACGGTTAATGATGTATTTTGGCAGCAGTTCCTGACAGAGTCTCCAGCTTCCTCTACGACCCGGGAAGTACAACTGGAAAGAAGAGACTTAGATGATTGGAAAGATCACAGTGGATATGCGGATGAACGTGTGCCTTGGTGGAATGTCGATAAGCTTACCCAACAGATAGGACATCTAGCTCGAGTTGAGAGGACGTAATCCACCTTCCAAGATCTAATTTTCGAGCACAAGGTATTGAGCACCTACGTCGGACATTGTCCTTCAGATACAAATTTTGAAGATGCTGTGTGGTACATATTAGATGCATTAAGTTCTTACATCTTGATTTTGCTTGTTTTTGCCTGTTTTCTTCAACTTAGTGTGTCTCCGAGATTGTAAAATTGCAGGTTTTTGTACATTAGTGATTTATTAGAAACATCTGAATTCTATGTATAGTAAGTTTATAGCTAGGTTGCCTATTCAGCATCAGAGATGATCCGAATCCTTATAGAAGATGCAACAAGATTTGGAATAGAAAATCTGGTCTGCTTTAAATTTTAGACCGAGAAAAATGTATTCATCACAGCGGAGATGTGTGTAGATTCGAAATTTTATTTATTACTAACTATAAACTAGAAAAAATATTAAATGAATGATGGACTAAAATTGATGAAATAAACATTTCATACTTTTTCTTCTAGGCTTAAAACACGGTTGGTTTGCTCAATTTTATACAATTTTTTAAGTTTCTTTTGTTTTGTTTTGTTTTTTTTTTTTTTTTAAATGAAAGAAAGGAAATCCTCTTCTTTCATCTAAAGAACAACACCCCCCACCCCACCCCCCTCCCAAAAATAAAATAATAATAATAATAATAACTGAAGAGGATATTGTTAAATGAAAATTATAAAAGAGATCTCTTGTATTTTTTAATAAAGATTGAATAAATTCATAATTGCTCTTAATAACAGAGGAAAAACATCACAAGCTCCTAAGGGTGTGATTGGTACGTAGAAATGGAGTGGGAATAGAATGGGCATTCCCAAGTTCATTCCTACATCTTGATTGGTATGCTCGGATTAATTATTTTTTTATTACTAAAAATAAATAAATTACATTAATATAATTTATATAAATATACTAATATTAATATTACGAGTCGCGATTTCAAATGACCTCAAATGGGAATTAGGCAAAGTGTCTCGGGACATTTTATCTTTTTCTTTTTTGTGGAGAGGCTTAAGTAAGATGATTTAAAGGGAGGAATCCTTTGGGAATTTGAAGGGTGTACCGATTACCCAATTGTGAAGTTCAGGTGGTGACCTTCGGACACTGGCGAAATACATTCAGTGGGTTGGCTAAAGTATTGCATGCGGGAAGAAAGATGAGGGTATGAGGTGTTGTAACTTGGGGATTCTTCAATTGAGTCTGGCTTGTTAAGTTATACTACGAGTTATGAACAGTCGAAACAACTTTTAGAATCGAGTGGTAAAGGTAATGTATTTTCCAAAAAGAGCAACATTTTCAAAGCTCAAATAGGGTTAAGCCTAAGTTTTACATTGGAAGCAGAGACCTAGTGTATGCAAGTCTGCAATGGCAAGTGAGGTGTAGAGAGTCGATAGCATATGAAAAGATAAGTGGGTCCAGCACTAAAAATGCACTTGGTCAGGATGCCCGAGTGTCGTGTCTTAAGGCCAAGGATAGCCAATCTTAGAATATAGATATGGTGAGGTAGTACGAATCACCTCTTTTCTGGAGCTGGAAAAAGGAGAAAATTGGGTTGGAATAGGTTCCTTTGGCGAATGAAGGATAATAAGGAGAAGTTTATATTTTGGTAGCAAAAATCCTCAACAAGATCAATGTTTTTCGAGTGAAGAGCATGCAAAGAGGCTATATCCCAACTGCAGGTAACTTTTGAAGGCACTGCTGCTATAGCGAGCTTGTTGATTGCTTATTCCCCACTGAAGAGATTCGTCACTTCCTACTTGCTTGCCTGATCACACGGTAGAACTGTCAACTGGGACTTGATCCAATCTTGGTAGGAGTGAATATTGAAATTCCCCAATTATCCCTCGTAAGTGGATCAAATTTATCACGAAAAAGCTTGACAGGCAAGAGTATGAATAATTTTTAATTATATCCATATAGGCAAGTCTCCTACATTGGCTGCAGATGAAAAGCTTGAATAGCTTATAAGACCCAATACCTCCTTTTTCGAGTAGGGCGCATTTTCAGGACAGATCCATGAGGCTTATACGAAGCCAGAGAGGACAATACATAGCGCAATGGGCACCGATTGAGCCGCATCATTTGGTGCTATCTGTACGAAAGTTGTGATTCAATACTCGAAGATGAACACTAGATCAAGAGCATGGAACGAAATGAGAATGGGAGCCTAGGGGAGCTTGAAGGGATCTCCGAGCATGCCCCCTAAGAAGAAGTCCAACAACCACTCAACCCTAGGAGGGGTGAGGACAATCGAAGACCTGAGAAGTAGGAGGAGCGGGTATGAAGGGACCATAGACCTGCAGGATCATTTAGATCGATTCATAGCAAAAATAGACTTGCTAGACATAAGCGACAATGCATACTGTAAGTACCCTAGCCGAAAAACCATGACATGGTTTAACCAGCTACCCATTAGGACGATAGAAAACTTTGAGCAATTCTCTTAGAGTTTTCTACACCACTTTGCAATCAACAAAAGATATCTGAAGACCGCTTCATATTTGTTCACCATAGTTCAACATGAACATGAGGGCCTCTGGGAGTATGTCCAAAGATTTTAAGACATTGTGCTTGAAGTCCCGTACGTGGTTTCAAAGCCACACGAGCGTCAACGTGTGGGTGGTGTAATGGGACTAATAAGGTACCTACTTGGTGTGGTGCAAAAAGCAATTTCCAGATATAATGGACGCTGCCTCATAATTATCACCGACCAAAAATCATCCTGAAAGAAAATTGCTTTGCTCTTCGTTCTTTGTCTCGAATATGATGTTGCGGAGTTTCATTGTTAGAGTCGATAATTGTATATACTAAGCATATTCTCTCTTTATTTCCTAACTTTATAATGTGCTCTGCTAAAAGAAAGAGCAATACAATCTCTCACAACCTCATCAGCTCTGCTCGATTTTTGACTGATGAGGGTGTTGACCATTTCAATATGTTATTTCATTATTTGAAAGCGACTTATTAAATATAATTGATAATTTATAAAATGCACCATTTTAAAAAAAACGTAGTAAGAAAAAAGCCCAAATAACTCTAGAAATTGCTTTTGTAATTGAAATGCAGATTTAGATTACCTAATTAGACAGTGAAACGGCAAATTATCCAAATTTTGAAAATTGAATTACTAAGACCAGAATCTGATATCTTTTTCTCTGTCCCCATTGATTTTCCTTGTCTTATTTTCTACTCTTTGATTTCTTGTTAGGTAACAGCTACGGGAATACAGTTTGGTTCCGTAGGTTTGGAACGAAATTATTACGTACGCAAGGTAAACAAAGAAGAATCTTTTGGCCTATTTGATGATCATAAAAGCATAAAACATTTAACAGTTTAACTGCCGACACCAATTCACCCACAGACCACAACACTTCACCAAACCAGAAAAGAAGACACAGATCCAATCAACCCTTGAAAGTTGAAACCCATCTCCTCTTCTCTTTATAGCAACATCTAAAGGTGAGGAAACCCAGACAACTCAATAACACGGGTCAGTTTCGATCTCTCCTTTCTCAACATTGTTATCCTGTATGTTCGCTTTTTTTTATCGAAATTTGCATTTGTAGTTATGGGCATTAATTTGTTTTTAATAAAGTTTGCCCAGATTTGAGTATGACTTTGCTTTATATTTAAGTACAAGCAAGGTTTTTCTGGAACAGTGTTTGCGTATTGTACTATTCGAGTTTGAGTTTCTTGGATCTGAGTACTTTTTATCTGTTGTTTTATGTAGCTACTTTTGAGGTGGTAACACTGGAATTTCTGGAACAACGGTTCTTCAGGCGGTCCGGGTTGGGCTGAGCCCTTGTTATTTTTCGTTGAGATTTGTTAGTTCTGAGGTTTAAAGCACTACTTTGGTATTAGCTTTTCAAAAAAACACTTGAGAAAATAAAATATTGGCGAAGGCATTATGTGGTGTAGAGTTTAGCATTTAAATGGCTGGGAAACAATGCGGTGAAGGCAATGGTCGGTAGCAGTTTAGTAACTGAAAGAGTTGAGGACAGTGGAAGTGTCGATTTATTAACGCGTGAAGATAAGAGTGTAAGAATTAGCCGGGAACCTTCCTTCTCGGGCTGGTTTGATGAGGATGGAATCCCACTTCCAGCTCGATTGAGAAATGATGAAGTAAATGAAGAAGACTTTGTTTTCAGGTTGCATTTGGTTCAGCCACAGGGATCAGAGAATGGAGTTTTAGACAGAGAGGGCTCTAATAATTGTCGGCACAGGATGGAGCACGGTGGAGATACTGATGGTGCTTCCACCAATGGTTTGAGAAAGCAAAATGAGAGTTATGTGCCTTTGGACATTGAAAATAGCCATGATATAGATAAGACATATACAAGTAGCACCAGCAGTTATAATCGAGTTGATTACAATAGTCCATTTAGGAGAAATGAGGAGAACCCTATTTCAGTTTCTGATGTGCTGAAGACGTTGGTTCTTATACTGGTCTGGTACACGTTTAGTACATTCTTGACACTGTAAGTGCTTTGTTCTTAGTTGTTCTGTTTTCTTTTTACATGGATTCTCTTGAATTATTGCTTCTTAAAAATTATGGTTCTTACTTACTCTTTGTTGATTTGTTGGTTTTGCTTGGAGCAGGTATAATAAAACTTTATTAGGGGATGACATGGGAAAATTCCCTGCCCCACTATTGATGAATACTATCCACTTTGCCATGCAAGCTGTGTTGTCAATGGGCATTACATGGTTTTGGTCTGACAGATTTCATTCCTCTGTTATGTCATGGAAGGATTATTTTGTGAGAGGTAGGAGGAAATTCTGTAGCTCACATTAGTTCTTAAACATCTTCACATATGTAGTCAATATTCAAATAGTTACTTGTATGTTTCATGGGGCTTTCTTTTCATTCAAGTAATAGCCATATTAATTATAACTTTACTGATTATTTGTGACTGAGTTTTGTCTATTTGTTTCGAAAATGGAAAACTAGTTAAGTTCTCATATATTTTAGATGTTTAAGTTTGTGTTAGAAAACATAGATTTACAAGCTATTTGATTGTTATTTTGATTTTTCATTCTTCTCCTTGGTATCGAAGATCAGCAGCTAGTCAGGGAAAAAAATAAGGATAGAGGGTCAACTAGTTATTTTCACAAGACAAAAATAAAAAATCCTTTTAAATATACAAAAGTGAATTCCAATATATTCTCTGTTCGTTTGTTGTGTTTGTGCTGAGATTATTAGGAGTGATTGTTTGTTTGTTTTCATAATACTGAAAGATTCGACATATATCAGCTTATGCAATTATCTAATCCTCCATTCTGTCCATGTACCATGAAATATTAAATTGAGTTACTTAGGATAGGAGTCTGCATCTAAAGGGTTCGGTTTATGTTCTTTTGGCTAGCAGGAGCAAGCTGCTTTTCCATCTCTAAGCTATTGCTTGTTTCATGTAATTCTGTATCTTCTGAACCAAATGGGGTGGGTTGGGGGATGGATTTGACATGGAGAAGTTTTCCTTTGGAACCGAGACCAACAACTCCATGTATGAGCAAATGGAATGTTGTGTTAATAGTGGAATTATGCTTCGTACTGCTCATAAAAGCATGCCGTATAAATTGATCAAAATTTAGGACCTTGGTTTAGTACTTGAGTCAAATCGAAGAGCATGATGAAAGCTGGTTGTATAGATACTGAAGATTTCAGATGTAGTTTCTTCCTTAAAAGGTTTGGGTGCAGTTTCTTCCTTAAGAGGCTGAAGTTTTTCTGTTGCTTCATTTTGGATGCAGTTTCTTCCTTCATAGGCTGAAGTTTTTCTTTGTTCCTGCATCTGTTATCTGTTTATGCATCTGGGTGTTACTCATGTTCTCCAAATGATTAGTTGAGTGCAATCCCTAAAACTGGAAGCAACCTCTAGAAAAAAGTTCATAGGAGAAACAGTATGTATCGATTTTTGTCTAGTCCTTACTTAGCGGTATATAAATCAACCTACCTTGACCAGTCTTTACTCCAACTTTTGAGTTTATATATATTGACTCTTTTCTTTTTGACACTTCTGTATCAAGGGCCAGGGCCATCTAATTAGCTTAGGAAATGGTGTAAGTTCTTTTCCACTATGTCATTCCATTTTATTCTGCTTCAACCTTCCCTCTAAATTACCTTTAGGACTACTCCCACTATTTTCTGCTATGGTGTAGAATGTTTATAGGCCTACCTAGACAATTTTTCTTCATCCAAATTATGTTTGGCACAAAATTTTTGCCGCTTCTATTTGTCACCTGGGAGCTCAAGTATTTACTGAAGCATGATTTTTGTTTTTGTATCATTTCTCCTGTTTCATTGAGTTTGCTAGCATCATTGACTTCTCTGACAACTAATGCTACAGATGGCCTTTGCCTTTCACAGTTGTACCAACGGCTCTCAGCACTGCATTGGATGTAAATCTAAGCAATGCATCCCTGGTTTTCATCTCCGTCACTTTTGCCACTATGGTTAGTTCTTCTCTATCCATTATTTATGCATCACTGGAATCAAACTGCTTTAAAACTTTGAGGTTCTGGCGACTTGGCTTATGGTATCTGAGAATTTCAGCTGGCTGGTCTTAGTTAAAATTTGTTAACATGTATAGCTAATGAACAAATTGGCTAATAAAAATGAGGATGACCAAGACTTGAAGTCAATGAAGGTTGAGAGTTATATTCCAATGCTGAAGAATCCAACAAGAAATCTGATATGTTAAGCCGAAACTAATAGCTATCTTTCGGGTGTAATTCTTGAGTACTCATAAACAAGACTGAACAAATAGTGGATCTTGGACCTGGTATCCTCTAAGAGACAAAAACACTATTAACCCCATTGTCGAAAAGACGTGCTTTGGGTGTCTTATACAAATGGAACATAACTAATAAATGACTTTCAAATGCAAAGGAAGTACAGCCTCCACTTTTATATTAAAGTTAGTTTCCGATTAATTTGCTTTCAAGAACATACAGAATGATCTTTTGGCTTTTCCTGACTTAGTCTTCTAGATTGACATATGTTCCATTCCCCTGGGTCATTTATGTCACAAGAAAATTTAAGATAACTAAGTCCATTATATTTGTATTTGCAGTGTAAATCAGCGGCCCCAATATTTCTCCTTCTTTTTGCCTTTGCATTCAGGTATTTCTTCATGAACTGATCTGGTTGCTTTACATCACCTCCTCCTAGCGATAATCTTACCTTTCTGTACTGTGTGTGAAAAACACTTTCACTTCCTAAGAAGTTTATGAAGCTCAATAATCTTTTAGTCTATGTAAGGTAGATGAATTGAGGATTTTATTCAGATCAATCACGAATGTGTGGACAAACTTAATTTTTGAAAAGCTCATTTAGTGATTTTGACATATGGGTTCCAATCTGGTACTTATTGTTGCTGATAGCATTTTCTTGATGGCCATACTCAGACATGGTGACTTGCAAATTTCGGCAAAATAGACTACTGGGCTTTCTCAATTTCTTTTGCCTCATTCTCATCCTGAAATGGGAAATTTCAATTCCCATTAATATTTTCTGGTAAAAAATCCTTGTGAAGTTTTTATGAACTTGATACATTTTATCTCGGATAAAGATCATACTCTGCAGAATGTTTCTCATGTGACATGATCTCTGCATTATTTACGAGGTCCTTGTGCATATGATGTTTCATAGAGGATGTGAATGGTAAGGTGTTTCTACCATGCATATAAAAGAGAACTAGAAGTCTACAATATAACACCTGAAATTTAATGGCAAATGAAGATAGGTATTTCATTAGGTTGGAAAGGAAAAAGGAACTAGTACATGCATCAACGGTGTGTGGCACTAATTAGGCAAGGGAAGGCCAAATTTTACCAGGATTTTCCAAAACTTTTTGGTTCAGACTATAGGTGAAGCAAGGGGAAGAATAATTGTTGCCGTTCGGACAAACGGGGGCCGGGATAGGGTGACCTAGTCTGTTATAGTTGGGTAGTGCAGGAGCATAAAATGCTTATAGATTGATAAACAGCAGATGAGGGTGCATGGTCACTGAAGGACACACAGTGTTGGTTCATATTTAATTATGAGGAATATCTTGCCATTAACTAGTGACATGTGTAAAAATGCACTTTTTTCTGCAAATTTGTTATTGTTCAATGTATCATCATATTTCAATTTCTTTTATGTCACGTGTTATCCTAAAATCATTATCATGTGAAGTTTTTTCGTGTTCTTTCCTTTCATTTTTTGGCTGTATATCACATACATTCTTAGTTATTTGACCTGGCTTTTGACTCAACACATGTTCTTTTGAAGATTGGAGTCTCCAAGTGTTAAGCTTCTTGGCATTATCTTGGTCATTTCAGTTGGGATACTGTTAACAGGTATCATGTGTGTCATATTCATTCTTGTTGCTGAATTTATATGTCTTGGGGGGGAGATTCTGTCATGAATATCTTCCAAATTCAGGGACGGCCTTTGATATTGTCACCTGTCATTTTAAGTAATGATATTGATAAATAATCGAAGACTTTCTGTATATGTAATTGTTCATTTTCCAGGTTTCTTCCACCATGTTTTTTGATGAACAACAGCAAGTAGCTTAAGAAGCCAGCATTTTCAATGAGGCCTTACTTCCGCAGATGCCCATGTTTGAGTATTTAAGTGTGTTTTAAAAGACCATTGGTGTTTCTCCAGTGTTTCCAGCATAAATGCTCCATCAATATTCTAGACATCGGATGATGAACGTATTTAATAATTGTTACTTGAAAAGAATGACTTTATATTTTGTCCAAGCTAATAAACTTTATTATTCAAGATACTGCTTAAGCAAAATTTTGACTGACTTGATGCAAGTGCGAAAAGTCACTTTGTGGATTCCTGGGCACTTCTGTTGCTGATGCATGCTGAGTTTCTTCTGCAAAATTTCCTCTGGTTAAGGCTGAGCCTTATACATGTACAAATTAGAGTAGAAATGCAAATAGATAAATAGAATTAGCCTTATATCGTAATCTGACTTATCCAAATTGAAAAGAATAAGCAATGGAAAGACCTGAAATGATTTCTATTATTTTACCTTGTGAAGGGGAATGCTGTTCTAGATTCTGAATATATTGCTAACTATTAAAATCAAGACAAAGTCAGCTCAAAACAGTCTATCTTGATTATTGTGGTTCTAACCTTTTTAGCCTGTAATGCAGTTGCAAAGGAGACAGAGTTTGAGTTCTGGGGTTTCCTATTTGTTATGCTTGCTGCTGTCATGTCTGGGTTCCGCTGGACAATGACACAAATTCTTCTCCAGGTGTGAGCAATATTACGCTTGTGACTAGTCTTTATTTCTGGTTTCTGAACTTATTTTCCTTGTTTCTATTATAAATTATTCGTATATGCTCTCACATGTCTCTTTTCTTGGCTTGTTACATTACTGATTGGTCGTGCTGACATGAAAACTGCCATTGAAGAAAGAAGCCTATGGTGAGTGTTATCGTTAAGCTCCTGCTTTCAACATGAAAATTTTAGCTTATATGTGCATATGTTTACTTCTCTTTGCTATTTTGGGAATATTTACTTATGAAGTTCTCATTTTTAACCAATATATTTATGTTTGTTGAAATTAAAGCACTTTGAGTTTTCAATTTCCCAACTTATCTCAATTAAACACAACTGTATCTTTTAGGACAGAATATAGACCTCTTCTTCCACTCTGCCCAAAGGGCTAATTCCATAGTTAAATTGTGAGCTTCTTATGGCAGATTCAAATAGTTATGAAGCTTAAGTAGTTTGCATACATCTTATTCACATTCCTTGTGATTGAATGCTGGCAGTTCATGATTCTGACAGGTGTATCGAGGAGCCTATTTATGATTTAAATAGAATTTAATCAGTCTGTTAAATTTATTTAACAAGGATGCTCTTTGTCTTAGAAAATCTGTATGATTTTTTTCAACACTTAGTGAAGACTAAGCCATATACAATTCTAGCTAAGGTCTATACTTGATCCTTAATTTTTGCATTACATTTATTGATAGTTTATTATTCAACTGAATTGTTTCCAACATCGAGGCTTGAAATTGTCCTAGCTGCTTTATCTGTCTGTTAATGACACCTTTTGTCTTCTGCAACATTTTTAATTGTAAAATTAGTTCGGTCTAGTTTGCTCTTTGCTGTTGTCCTGCATTTTTCATGTTCAACTGGACCTAGAAACTAAGGCTTATGTTGAAAATTGGCTTCTATCCAGATTTTGTTTGTACATGTGAGGAGGGCCATTTACATAATTTCAGTTTGTCTCCCAAAATCCACCCCTGAAGTCGTCAGGAGAAAGTAATATGACTCAGATTTTTGCACGTCCAGGGACTATAAATGTGGTCTTACAGATCAAAGTATTTTATGGATGAAAGATGTTTTTTTGATGGACTACACTCTTGTTTTCATAATTAAATAGAATTATTAATTGGTAAGTCGATTCCATTTAACAAGGATGCAATTCTGTTTAGTAAGCTATACTGCATTCATTTTTCAACATTTAGTGATGTCTAAGCTACTTACAAATTCTGAGGTCTAATTTGATGCTCGGTTAAGAGCTCTGTTACATTATTGATAGTTTATCTATGAAGTTAATTGTTGTCAGTTGTTTCATTTTGTTGACCTTTTTTATCATGTCTAATCACTGACACTTTTTGTCCTTTTCAAGGTCTTAAAAATCCACTTGTTTTGATGAGCTACGTGACCCCCATTATGGCAATTGCAACTGCTCTATTTTCTCTTATGTTGGACCCATGGCATGAGTTCAGGACGAGTACTTATTTTAACAGCTCATGGAATATATTGAGAAGTTGTTTGCTGATGTTGTTTGGTGGAACACTTGCTTTCTTCATGGTAAGAGATTCTGGATTCAATATTTCGAATATGGTGCTTGCGATACATGGTAGTTTTGTTTTTCAGTAACTTTCTTTTCTTAATCTGGAAAAATCAATGGACTACTCCAGTCATGTCAGTAGACTCTAAAAAACTCAATAAAGCCTATTGTCTCATTTCTGCTGCATAACTCCTCTTTTCCATGCCGCTTCATTGTCTCTAAAGTTAAAGGACAAAGAGCCAGTTGAAAACCATCTTTAAATTTCAATTGATCATGTTTTGCACTCCGAAGTTTGAATTCCTTGCTTCTGAGAAAAGCTTGACTTTGGTCATGTTGCAGGTATTAACAGAATATATTCTTGTGTCAGTTACTAGTGCAGTAACAGTAACGATTGCCGGGGTTGTGAAGGAAGCTGTAACTATATTGGTATATAAGACTACTCTTTTATTTTGCTTATATATTTGCTACATTTTGCTGAAAAACTGTTAGTTTGATACGTTGGTTTGTTTGCTGATTTGCATGGCTAAGTGTTTTTCCACATAGTTGAGGGGATAATCGTCAGTGAATCAGTTATATAAGTGGAGCAATTTACTCCACATTATAAAGTTGAAATTATCAACTTGGATATTTTTCGAAGTCAAGTATGGATGATTCTATGCCTTTATAACAGTTCTTGGGGCCGAATTAAACGCTGAAGGCAGCTCGTTTCATCCAAGTTAAAAAATTTATTCATCACATTTTAAGGAGTAGAAACGTGATCAGATTTAATTTGCTGTACTGGTAATATCTTTTTATGGATTAAAAGTGGGAATCAAACATCATAACATTGGCTATCTTGGACAAATTAGAGATCCTTAATCTGATGGAATTTAATTAGGTGCAGTCTCAGTTTTGGTTGATTAAGATGGAGATGTCTCATGAGATAGGTTTTCAGTATGGAATTGACAACGAATAACTCTATCGGGGGTCCTCTGATATCCTGGAGTTTAGTCTCATGAAAAACGCAAGAGTCATCTTGTCGCTCAACTGTGCTAATCTCTGCTATCTTTGAAATTTTGTGCAGAACTACTTTTGTTTTTGACGTATGATATCTTTTCAGGTGGCTGTATTTTATTTCCATGATGAGTTCACATGGATGAAAGGGGTTGGCCTTTTAACGATAATGGTTGGTGTCAGTTTGTTTAACTGGTACAAGTAAGTCATCAGCTGCATGCCATTCACCAAAACGTTACATTGTTATGTTTCTATTTCCTATTCTCGTGAATAAAGTCAAACTGGGTCAATTAAGTATACCCATGCACATTTATTATTAGTGATTTATTTTTGCTAGTTTTTTTCAAATATATGCGTATCGTCGCTTGCCCGACTGTTGGTTGATCCATGCAAGTCATTTTCCCATTAATGGAAAAGAAACGTTTATTTATTTACTTATCAAGACATCCTTGATCAATAGCTGAAAGGTAGGACTTAAGGCAATAGTGAAGAAGCTTTCTTGCCAACTTTGGGCTGAGCTGAAAGATATGACCTGTGGTGATATTTAAGAACCTCTTTTTTGGCTGTTATCCATTGTATAGCTTTTGCAGTTTAGATTGCAACGAAGACTCTGTTTTGACATTCCGGTGAATATGTTGCTAGTTACCACTTGGTTTTCATGAAAATTTGCGAATAGGTTGTAGAAACTTTCGTTTTTGTGATGATAGCGATAAAATGTTGGATAAAATCAAGAAGTAATACAACCAGAAGCCCTTTACCTAATAGCTCGAATTTCATTCTTCTGTCTGTCAGGTACCAGAAGTTACACAATGGCGAGACAACTGCTGGGTCACCAACAGATGGTACAGCTTCAAAGTATGTTATTCTTGACGAAATGGACGAGGAAGAAGAGGATCCTGAAAGCTCAACTATGCATTTGAACTAATAAACTCGGGTAAGCATATTACCTATTGGTATGAATGCCACCGACTCTTTTAAGCTATTTCCCGACACTTGGCAGCTGCCATTTGTTAACATTTCTTGAGGATTTTGTGCTCCAAATATTTACATTGACGAGGCCGGTGTTGTCTTTCATCTGACAGATGGTATGAACTTGCCCTTGCTTGCTTCTGTAAATGTCGACGTTGTCTAATGGGCCATGTATCGTTGGCTCGATTTTGTAAAAGACATGGGATATTGAGTGCCGGAGTTTGTAACTACTTCACAGATTTTGGTGAAAGATTTATAAGCATTTGGTCCCAAATGGTTTCTTGTATCAACATTGTTCACAAGGTGGTGTAGATTTAAAGAATTTGTTGACATCAATTTAAAATAGGAGACCCCAACTGCTTTTGGGAGTTATAAGTCAAAATTTTTCCTTCACGTTCAGTTGAGTGTATATTCAGATTCTGGAGAATATTCAACTTCCTTGTATTCATAATTTCTACTTCCCTTCTTTAATAAATGATCTCTAATTGGCATTTGTCCATTATTATCCTGTCCATCTTTTCTTTTCTTTTTTTTTTTTTTGAAAAGAAAATTATGGAGCAAATATATTACCGAATTCAGGCTTGGAGGGTGTTCTGCTAAATTTATTTAAAATATCTCAAAAGTTGATACATTTTTATAAAATATTTTTAAAATTTATAAGATGTTGGATTTTATTTTAATTAATATATTTTAATATTTAAATAAAATAAAATTATAAAACTTATATAATAAACTCTTTGGTTATTTCTCTTGGGGTGAAGCTTAAATTGTGTCTATTGGTCAGTTGTGGTTTCCGTTTCCACTGTTATAATCAATAGAAGCAAAGAATCTGCTCTCTTCTATTTTCACTCTTGGTTTAGTATATTAATAGGTAAATTATAATCGGCTCTTTGGAAATTTGATATAATTATAAATATTTTTTTATTATTTAAAAAATAACGATATCTTTTGGAATTAATTGTGGTCTAACAAATACTTACTTATTATAAATTGTCACGAGAGGATATTTATTAGACGATTATTAATTTTAAAAGAATATTTATAATTTTTTAAACAATAAAGAAGTATCTGTAATGATAACTGTTGAAATTTTTCCTATATTGATATTTTGATTTTCTCCATTTGACTACACCATATAGTTGTTATATTAGAACACTATTTTAACCTTAAATATATTTTCGTAAAAAATTGTTACAAAAATCACTCTACATTTGAATAACTTTTAATATCTCAATAATTCTTAGACTATTATTATTTATTTATTACTAAAAATTTAGTATTAGAAGAATAACGACACAATTATGCTTGCTAAAGGTGAACACCATGCAACCACGATTTAATTCTTCTATTACATTAATGTTTTTTTTTTTTGTTCCTTAATGTACGTAAATCTAACAATTAAGTTATCCATCAAAATAGTCGAGACGATGTGGTTCAGATGGCACAAAAAGACCTCAACCCATACTTGTTGATTAAGGCCGAGAAGGGTGTGGATATATTTTGTGTGGAGGAGGAGCATATATTGAAGTCAATTAAGACAGCTCAAAATAGGTTGTGGTGAAGAAAACACAGCAGAAGGAGAAGAAATGTCCATGAAAGACTTTTCTTTCTTACCTGCCCTGCAGCAATCTACATATATACTGATTGATGGCTCTAATCTTTGCACTCAGCTCTTCTCAGTTCTCAATCTCTGATAATATACAGCCCCACATTTCACATAGAACACGCACTGTGAAAGCATATTGTAATGGACTTACTGCTCAGCGCAGTGGCACTTTCTTGTACTGTTGTGCTAACAATATACGCATGGAAAATCTTGAATTGGGTGTGGTTTGTGCCGAGGAAGCTGGAGAAATCCCTCAGACAACAAGGTTTTGTCGGAAACCCCTACAGATTTTTGCTTGGGGATGTGATGGAAATGACGGGGATGGCGAAAAAAGCCTACTCCAAGCCCATCGATTTCTCGGATGATTTTGTGCCTAGGATTGCTCCCTTTTTCCTTAAAATTGTTAATAACTATGGTATGTTTGTCTTTCTTTTTAATACTCAGATTTTATGAGTATTTCTTTTATTTTCTTGGTATATATAAATTTGGGTGCCTTCAGTTGCATTATATTTTTTCAAATGTTAATCTTATGTGTATATATGTTTCTTTTATAATGTCTCGTTGTGGGCTCTCCTACAATAATAGAATGATCCATTAGGTATTTGTTACACGATTTTTAATTTTAAAAGGTTATTTATAATTTTTCAAAGATTGCGTAGGTATTTATAATTATAGTAAATCTCAAGAAAATCCTTCATTATTTACTCGGTAAAGTATCATATGTGATATAGAATATCATTTTATGATAGAAACGTTAGACATTATATAAATATGATTAGAGAGGGTAAAATTGCAAAGTTGGTCCCATAGAAGGATCATTTCAATTTGGCTCCCAGTTAAAATTTGAACCACTAGTCCAAAAAGATAGCACATCCGGCCCTTTTTGGCACTCCGCTGTTATAAACTAATGGAAAAACCTATGTGGTATTTATTTAGCTGTTAGCTGGTGATTTTTGAAAGGATTTGAAAAGATTTTCGAGAGAATTTAGGTCGTTGGAACTTTTTTTTAATGCTAGGACGGTTGGGTATTTATTGCATGCGTGTGATCAAGCTCATGTGTTGATTTTTGAATCATCAACTAACGACTAAAGGCGGAGTGAATAAATGACCAAATTTGCTATAACTTTGGACCAATAGTAACAATTCTTAATGGAACTTGCGACAAAAAAATAAAATTCCAAATATGATATCAAAATTGAAATAACCCAATCTTATAGGATCAATATTATAATTTTGCCAATTAGAGAGTGAGGCATATATCCTGCGATGTAGAACTCCAAAATATTGTGGGGAGAGTAAATATGGACGACGAATGCACTAAAACAGGCACGTCAACACAAAAACTGCAACATGCAAAGTTAGGTCGGACATAGGTATTATATAAGTTTTATGTACAACATAAGTATACACATTTCAATTGGGATAAATGCAAATTACCTCCCTTAAAAAAAATAAAAGGGCAAAGAGCCTCCCTAACCTTTTAATAAAGAAAGATATTATCCCCCTCCGCTAGGCAGTGTAGCTCACTCGCCCATTTTGCGACTGATTTAGCTATTTTGGTGTGTAACTGATCACTTTAACCCTAATTACTAAATATAAAAGCTAAAAAACATTATCACTGTCTCTTTCTTTATATTGCAGCACGCTTCTCTCTTTGCCATTTTATTTTTTTTAGGGTTTTTTTTTTCACTTTTCCAATATTTCAGTGGGTAATTTGCATTTACCCCCATTTTAATTATAGAAATCTATATACAATTTCCCTGATTCATGGATGGATTCTTGAGAGAGTAAAGCTATATATCAGCTTTAGACTTGTATGATTCCTATATTTTGAATAAATAACTGAAGAAGCAGATTTGATTAATTTGGAGCTTTTTCAGGTCAGAATTGTTATGTATGGCTTGGGCCTCGCCCTGCAGTACTCATCTCGGACACTGAGAATGTAAGAGAGATTCTGTCAAAGACTAACGTTTTTCAGAAGCCTTACAATCCGATAGGGCAGATGCTGGCTCGAGGAATATTAAGCTATGAAACTGATAAATGGGCCAAGCACAGAAGGCTCCTCAATCCTGCTTTTCACATACAGAAAGTAAAGGTAAACTTTTGCACTTTGCTCTATTTTGCTTCATCTAATTTCAGCTAATGATTTGGTTTCAATTGTTTTGCATTGGTCGCCTTTGTGCAAAAGGGAAAAAAAATAGGGCATCGTCGCGAGAAGGAACATGCTTTTTCATAATTATAATTACGATGTTTAAAAGTAAAAGGTTGTGAGAAATGTTAATTATTACGGCTGTATAATGGTTATTGTCATGCCCCCATTTGGCACCATCCTAAAATTCAGCTATGAACAACTAGCCGAAAAGGAATATCGAATTGATACACTTGAGTTATTTGACCAAAACATGTATGTTGTTATCTTAGGGATGTTTTATTGGTACTTTTATCATGTTTTACAAGTTTGCTAGTTAAATAGTTGATGGGTGGACGTCTATTACAATTTGTACCAAAACTCGAGGAAACTCATACATGCCATGAGTTGTGTAAGTGTTGTGTCTATATCATGTCGGATTTTTTTTTTCTTTCTTATTTAATGTTTTGAGTATGGTAAATATTGTGTCCAGCATGTGTCTGATATTGCATGATGCATTATATTTTTGCTGTTTGAGAGGATAAAGAAGAATAAGTGACAAAATGAAGTAGAATCATTGAGAACGAATTTTTCTTCATAAATTGATGAGTGCTCGTCTACTGTAATAATAAGATTTCTCCTAGTAATAGAACTTCTGCGATGTGTACGTAAGACGAGTCCAATATCTGAACAATGTAAAGCTTGTGACGAGCTGAGTTCTTGTTTCTGCATCTGCACACGCTTACCTTCGTTCATAGTTCCTGAAATTTGGCAGCAACAGAGTTTGACACTTTCTGCTTCACACAGCATATGATTCCGTCCTTCTATTTGAGTTCTTGCGACATGTTGAGCAAATGGGAAAAGATTGTACCAAGCGATGGATGGTGTGAGTTGGACGTGTGGCCGTATCTTCAGACCTTGACGAGTGATGCCATTTCGCGTACTGCATTCGGCAGTAGCTACGAAGAAGGAAGAAAGATATTTGAACTTCAGAAAGAACAAACCACGATCGTTGGAAAGTCGTTTATGTTGGCTCACATCCCTGGATGGAGGTATAACCATTTGTCCTCTTGGATCTCGTCATTGTTGATCATACATGTTCAAAGCGTGTTTGCAATAACTTAATTTAAGTGTTTATCAAAGATAAATTAGCGGAAAAGAACGTTTTCTATTTACACTTTATGCTACTCTAGAACTATTTAGCTTAAACTAAACTCATTTAAACTAAAACGCTGTAAGTTTCTCTCCACCAACTTCATTAGTAAAATTACAGAAAAAATTATATTTATGTCCCATAAATTAACCTCATTTGTGATGGTTTTTGAAATCACCTGCATATTACATCCCATAAATCCAAAATTGTTGCAATTTTTGTCCCCTCAAGACTTAACAAAGCTCGTGCAGTGCACGAATTGTTTCCATAAAAAATTTAACGGCATTAAATCTTTGGACTAAATTACAAATTTTTTGAACTTATTGGTTTAATATGTTGAATAAAAAATAATGGGACCAAAATTACCAAAAAGGTTAACTTGTGTGACCAAATACTCCAACTTCAGTTTTTGTTTTTTTCATATGTTTTCCTAAAATTATTTTCAAACACTCCCAATTTTTACACTAGCGATACTTACAATGTTCTCTGCAATTTATTCTCACCAAAAACAGGAGCTACTCCAAACACCACCCTCAAGGGTTTTTTGCCTCAGCTTGTTTACATTACTTCTGCAGGTTTTTGCCCACAAAAGCTAACACAAGGATGAAGCACATTGGGAAGGAAGTCGACTCGCGGGTGCTTGGCATAATCGATAAAAGAATGAAGGCAATAGAAGCAGGGGAAGCTAGCAGGGATGACTTGTTGGATATACTGCTACAATCAAATCTCAAGGAAATACAGCAGCATGGAAATAAATTTGGAATGAGCTTGCAGGAAGTTGTTGAAGAGTGCAAGCTCTTTTACTTTGCTGGGCAGGAGACGACATCGAACGTGCTAGTGTGGACGATGATTCTGTTGAGCAAGCATACAGATTGGCAGGCTCGCGCTAGAGATGAGGTGCTGCATGTTATTGGAAGTAGACAACCGGATTTTCAAGATTTAGATCGCCTGAAAATTGTAAGTATTGCTCGCATCTTAAGTTTTAAGTATATTTTGCATATTCTTGAAACTTAGAGGCTAAATTTATTTAGAAAGATCTTCAAAATATTTTTAAAACTTAGCAGACGTCAAATCTTATTCATAAATAAAATTTTCAAGCGTTTGCATAAAATGAACAATGGAGTTTATAAGATGGGCTAAATTGCATTTACTGGCCCGTATATTAGGGGGGTAGCATTTCAGGGACTGTAGTTAAGGGTGCAGCAAATAACATTCCAGAATTAAATTTTTTTTGGCAATTTAATGACTCCGGCAATCGAATTTTGTAAATTCGCCGGAAACTGCTTACCTGGACACAAATTAGGGTTTCAATTTGGGGCTTTTGCTGATGTGGCCGGGCGTTAAAAAATTATTGCCAACTAAGCTAAAAAATATTGCCAACTACGCTAAAAAATTATTTCCAATTTGGGGCTTCATCATCTTCATTATCACCGTCATCATCTTCATCGTCACCATCATCATCTTCGTCTCTCTCTCTCTCTCTCTCCTCCCTTTCTCTCTTTACATTTCTTAGTTCTTGTTCTTCTTTCTCCAAAAAATCATGAAATTTTCTCATGAAATGCAACTCCTCTGATCTCCTTTTCACATATTTTGGAACCCCAACTTGCCTCTCTCTCTCTCTCTCTCTCTCTCTCTCTCAGCATATACATACAGCCCTTGTATCTATTCCCACAACCCACCTTCTTCCTCAATTTTTGTGTGCGGGTTCTTGTTCTTGGGTTTAAGTGTATAGATATATACACATATGCCGTTTTCTCAGTCGACTCAACTTCCTGCGACGATGAAGCCGACCGCCGCAACACGGGCACACGCCTTTATGGTGTTGACTGGGGCTCTGTCGACCTCTCCATCGTCGACACAGAGAACGAGGAGTCTCAGCAAAAGCTGGAAGATGATTTCGACACCTTCACCACTACGAAGGCATCCGATCTGGGGCAGTCGCTTGTGATTGCCAAATCCCCTTCAAAATCCACATCGTGAAGGATCGGGATATGAAGGAGTAGCATTTTGTTTTTGTTTTTGTTTTCTTTTTCTTTTTGTTTTATGTTCTTTTCCACATCAACGAGGGACTTGGCAATTTTATCCTACACCACAGCCACGTCGGCAGCTTAGTAGGCACTAATTTATAACCTCACGGTCACATCAGCAAAAATCCCAAATTTGAACCCTAATTTGTGTCCAGGTAAGCAGTTTCCGGCGCATTTGAAAAATTCGGTTCTGGGGCAGTCGCTTGTGATTGCCAAATCCCCTTCAAAATCCACATCGTGAAGGATCGGGATATGAAGGAGTAGCATTTTGTTTTTGTTTTTGTTTTCTTTTTCTTTTTGTTTTATGTTCTTTTCCACATCAACGAGGGACTTGGCAATTTTATCCTACACCACAGCCACGTCGGCAGCTTAGTAGGCACTAATTTATAACCTCACGGTCACATCAGCAAAAATCCCAAATTTGAACCCTAATTTGTGTCCAGGTAAGCAGTTTCCGGCGCATTTGAAAAATTCGGTTGCCGGAGTCCTTAAATTGCCAAAAAAAATTTAATTCTGGGATGTTATTTGCTACACCCTTAATTACAGTCCTTGAAATGCTACCCCCAATATACGGGGCAGTAAATACAATTTAGCCATATAAGATGTTAGTAAATTCTTACATTTCTAAAAAGAGTTTATAAGTACGTAATATCTTATTTTTTAATTTTATAATGTCGCTACTTTTAATAAGCTTGCAATATCTTTATAACCTCACTGAAACACCCTCTTGGGCCACTTCTGAGCCTTCTGATATATATCCTGCATGCAGGTAACGATGATTCTTCACGAGGTCCTAAGATTATATCCACCAGCGTTCATGCTTAGTCGAGCTGTTCACAAGGAAACGAGACTGGGCAAGATAACGTTACCGGCCGGAGTGCAAGTCATGCTGCCGGCAATCCTACTGCACCACGACAGCAAAATATGGGGCGACGATGCAAAGGAGTTCAACCCCGAGCGGTT
>NC_026150.1:23262327-23268220 GCF_000512975.1 Sesamum indicum
GAGTTACAAAGGCAACGCGGGGCGAGCTCTCGTACTTCCCCTTTGGCTGGGGACCTCGTATATGTATTGCGCAGAACTTTGCTATGTCAGAAGCCAAAATGGCACTGGCCACGATCTTGCAACGCTATTCTTTTGAGCTCTCCCCATCGTACTCTCATGCTCCTCATGGCGAGATAAGTCTTCGGCCTCAGCATGGCGCACACTTGATGCTGCGCAAGCTGTAGGATCTGTGGTGTAGAATTTAGGGAGTGAATTCCTTTTTACGTAGGCATGATGCTTGACGTTGTGTGCTGATAACATTTATGTGTTGCATGTGAAATTTGGGTTCGGAATAATAATAAGTTTTTTTTTTCCTAGTAATTTTTCTTAATTATATATTTGGAGGTGGTTCCGTGTGATGTTTGATAAGGTTCATATGTCAAGTGTCGGTTGGAGGGACAAGGAACATTCCAGTTACTTGCCAAAGATTACAGCCCATACATATATATACATATAAATGCTTCATATCAGTGGTTCTTATAGAATAGACTGTCTTCTAGAATGATGTCTTTTCCATGATAAATAAAATCAAATAGGCATTTTGTTTGATTTTTTTTTTTTTGGAATATACATAGCTCAAACATATATTTAAGTGTTTAGCAGGCTTACATCCAGAAAATTGTAATAGATATTTTCAACAATCATAAAGACTGTATCAGTGACACATAAACATTAATTCAATAGTTTCTCCAAAAAATTTAAATTAGCTGGACCTTTTTTTTGTACATTTTGAACATTAAAAGAGTATTTGCGACACTGAATGTAGTTCAAGAATGGTAAATATAATTAATCCTATTATTAATTGAGAAGACAGACTAAAGTTATACGAATACAACATACTATTATGGCCTGAATCAGGTCTAGCAAAATTAACTTGAATTAATATATAGCAAATATAATACACTTATCATGTAAATATGTACGATACAATAAAAATGACTAATCACATGACAAATATATCATACTTACTGTGCGACCGATTTAATTCAACCAAACCTAATTTTAATAAGAATTTTCCCCGAAATTTACTCTAAATACTAGTCCAAATTTTCCAATCATCGTCTCCTCTTGTCTACTCACCAACAACACGGCAGAAGGAAAAGAAATGTCCATAAAATACTTTTCTTTCTTACCTGTCCTGCAGCAATCTACATATATACTGATTGATGGCTCTAATCTTTGCACTCAGCTCTTCTCAGTTCTCAATCTCTGATAATATACAGCCTCACATTTCACACAGAACACGCACTGTGAAAGCTTATTGTGATGGAGTTACTGCTCAGCGCAGTGGCACTTTCTTGTACTGTTGTGCTAACAATATACGCATGGAAAATCTTGAATTGGGTGTGGTTTGTGCCGAGGAAGCTAGAGAAATCCCTCAGACAGCAAGGTTTTGTCGGAAACCCCTACAGATTTTTGCTTGGGGATGTGATGGAAATGACGGGGATGGCGAAAGAAGCCTACTCCAAGCCCATCGATTTCTCGGATGATTTTGTGCCTAGGATTGCTCCCTTCATCCATAAAATTGTTAATAACTATGGTGCGTTTGTCTTTGTTTTTAATTGTCAGATTTCACGAGTATTTCTTTTATTTTCTTGGTATATATACATTTGGGTGGCTTCAGTTTCCATTGTATTCATACGTTAATCTTATGTGTATATATATTTCTTTTATAATGTCTCAGTAATGGGCTCTCCTACAATAGTAGAATGATCTGTTAGGTACTTGTTACACGATTTTTAATTTTAAAAGGTATTTATAATTATAGTAAATTTCAAAAAAATCTGTTGTAATTTACTTAGTAAAGTATCATATGTAATATAGAATATCATTTTATGATAGAAAAGTTAGACATTATCAAATATAATTAGAGAGGGCAAAATTGCAAAGTTGGTCCTATAGAAGGATCATTTCAATTTGGCTCCCTTTTAAAATTTGAACCACTAGTCCAAAAAGATAGCAAATTCGGTCCTTTTTGGCACTCCGCTGTTATAAACTAACGCAACAACCTATGTGGTATTTATTTGGCTGTTAGCTGATGATTTTTCAAAGAATTTGGAAAGTTTTCGAGAGGATTAATAAAGGATTTAGGGCTTCGAAACTTTTCTTTTAATGCTAGGGCAATTGGATATTTGTTGCATGTGTGTGATCAAGCTCATGTGGTGATTTTTGAATCATCAATTAGCGACTAAAGGCGGAGTGAATAAATGACCTAATGTGCTATAACTTTGGACCATTGGTACAATTCTTAATGGAACTTGCGGCAAAACATAAAATTCCAAATACGAGATCAAAGTTGAAATGACCCAATCTTATAGAATCAATATTATAATTTTGCCAATTAGAGAGCGAGGCATATATTCTACGATGTAGAACTCCAAAATATTGTGGAGAAAGCAAATATGGACGACAAATACACTGAAATGGGCACGTCAATACAAAAACTGCAAACATGAAGATTTTAGAAAATTTAAGTCGGACATAGGTATTATATAAATTTTATGTACAATATAAATATACACATTTCAATTTGGATAAATGCAAATTACCTCCCCTAAAATATTAGAAAAGGGCAAAAAAAAAACCCCTTAAAAAAATAAAAGGGCAAAGAGACTCCCCAACCTTTTAATAAATAAGCATATTACCTCCCTCCACTGGGCACTCGCCCATTTTGCGACTGGTTTAGCTATTTTGGTTTGTAAATGGTCACTTTAACCCCTAATTACTAAAATATAAAAGCTAAAAAATATTATCACTTTCTCTTTCCTTATATTGCAGCACGCTTCTCTTTTTGCCATTTTATCTTTTCTAGGGGTTTTTTTTGCCATTTTCCAATATTTCAGTGGTAATTTTCATTCACCCCCATTGTAGTTATAGAAATCTATATACAATTTCCCTGATTCATGGATGGATTCTTGACAGCGTAAAGCTATATATCAGCTTTGGACTTGTATGATTCCTATATTTTGCTGGAATTTTGAATAAATAACTGAAGAAGCAGAGTTGATTAATTCGGAGCTTTTCAGGTCAGAATTGTTATGTATGGCTTGGGCCTCGTCCTGCAGTACTCATCTCGGACACTGAGAATGTAAGAGAGATTCTGTCAAAGAGTAACGTTTTTCAGAAGCCTTACAATCCGATAGGGCAGATGCTGGCTCGAGGAATAGCAAACTATGAAACTGATAAATGGGCCAAGCACAGAAGGCTCCTCAATCCCGCTTTTCACATACAGAAAGTAAAGGTAAACTTTTGCACTTTGCTCTATTTTGCTTCATGTAATTTCAGCTAACGATTTGGTTTCAACTGGATGGCCTTTGTGCAAAAGGGGAAAAATGGGGCATTTTTGCTAGAAGGAACATGGTTTTTCGTAATGATATGTATGATATTTAAAAGTAAAAGATTGCGAACAACTAGCGGAAAAGGAATATCGAATTGATACACTTGAGTTCTTTGACCAAAACCTATATATGTTGTTATCTTAGGGATGTTTTCTGGTAATTTTATCATGTTTTACGTGTTTGCCAGTTAAATAGTTGATGGGTGGACATCTATTACAATTTGTACTATTCTCCTAGTAACAAAACTCGAGGCAGCTCATACATGCCATCAGTTGTGTAAGTGTCGTGTCTATATCATATCGGATTTTTTTTTCTTCCTTATTTAATGTTTTCAGTATATAGGTAAATATTGTGTCCAACATGTGTCTGATATTGCATGATGCATTATATTTTTGCGGGTTTGAGAGGATAAAGAAGAATAAGTGGAAAATGAAGTAAAATCATTGACAATGAATTTTTCTTCATAAATTGATGAGTGTTCGTCTACTGTAATAATAATATTTCTCCTAGTAATAAAACTTCTTCGATGTGTAAGTAAAATGAATCCAATATCTGAACCACGTAAATCTTGTGACGAGTTCTTCCGTTTAAGTTCTTGTTTCTGCATCTTCACACGCTTTACCTTCGTTCATAGTTCCTGAAATTTGGCAGCAACAGAGTTTGACACTTTTTGCTTCACACAGCATATGATTCCGTCCTTCTATTTGAGTTCTTGCGACATGTTGAGCAAATGGGAAAAGATTGTAGCAAGCGATGGATGGTGTGAGTTGGACGTGTGGCCGTATCTTCAGACCTTGACGAGTGATGCCATTTCGCGTACTGCATTCGGCAGTAGCTATGAAGAAGGAAGAAAGATATTTGAACTTCAGAAAGAACAAACCACGATCCTCGGAAAGTCGTTTCTGTTGGCTCACATCCCTGGATGGAGGTATAACCATTCGTCCTCTTGGATCTCGTCATTGTTGATCATACATGTTCAAAGCGTGTTTGCAATAACTTAATTTGAGTGTTTATCAAAGATAAATTAGCTGAAAAGAACGTTTTTTATTTACACTTTATGCTACTCTAGAACTATTTAGCTTAAACTAAACTCATTTAAATTAAAACGCTGTAAGTTTCTCTCCACCAACTTCATTAGAAAATTACGGAAAAAATTATATTTTACGTCCCACAAATTAACCTCATTTGCGATTGTGATCTCATTTTTTTGAATTCACCTGCATATTACATCCCATAAATCCAAAATTTTTGCAATTTTTGTCCCTCAAGACTTAACGAAGCTTGTACTGTGCACGAATTGTTTCCATAAGAAGTTTAATGGCATCAAATCTTTAGACTAGAATTACAAATTTTTTGAACTTATGGGATGTAATATGTTGAATAAAAAAATAATGGGACCAAAATTACCAAATACTCCAACTTCAGTTTTTTTTTTTCATTTGTTTTTTTTAAATTATTTTCAAACACTCCCAACTGTCACAGTAGCCACACTTACAACGTTCTCTGTAATTAATTCCCACCACAAAAACAGAAGCCACTCCAAACACCCTCAAGGGCTTTTTGCCTCAGCTTGTTTACATTACTTCTGCAGGTTTTTGCCCACAAAAGCTAACACAAGGATGAAGCACATTCGGAAGGAAGTTGACTCGCGGGTGCTTGGCATCATCGATGAAAGAATGAAGGCAATAGAAGCAGGGGAAGCTAGCAGGGATGACTTGTTGGATATACTGCTACAGTCAAATCTCAAGGAAATACAGCAGCATGGAAATAAATTTGGAATGAGCTTGCAGGACGTTGTTGAAGAGTGCAAGCTCTTTTACTTTGCTGGGCAGGAGACGACGTCGGTCGTGCTAGTGTGGACGATGATTCTGTTGAGCAAGCATACAGACTGGCAGGCTCGCGCTAGAGATGAGGTGCTGCATGTTATCGGAAGTAGACAACCGGATTTTCAAGATTTAGATCGCCTGAAAATTGTAAGTATTGCTCACATCTTCAGCTTTAAGTATATTTTGCATATTCTTGAAACTTAGAGGCTAAATTTATTTAGAAAGATCTTGCAAAATATTTTTAAAACTTAGCAGACGTCAGATCTTATTCATAAATAAAATTTTAGAGCATTTGCATAAAATGAATAATAGAGTTTATAAGATGTTAGTAAATTCTTACATTTCTAGAAAGAGTTCATAAGCTCGTAACCATCTTATCTTTTAATTTTACAATGTTGCTACTTTTAATAAGCTTGCAATATCTTATTAGAGGTTTTAAAGAGTTTTATAACCTTACTGAAACACCCTCTTAGTCCACTTTTGAGCCCTCTGATATATATCCTGCATGCAGGTAACGATGATTCTTCACGAGGTCCTAAGACTATATCCACCAGGCTTCATGCTCGGTCGAGCTGTTCACAAGGAAACAACACTGGGCAAGATAACGTTACCGGCCGGAGTGCAGCTCATACTGCCGGCAATCCTACTGCACCACGACAGAAAAATATGGGGCGACGATGCAAAGGAGTT
>NC_026150.1:23268230-23348474 GCF_000512975.1 Sesamum indicum
AGTTACAAAGGCAACGCGGGGCGAGCTCTCGTACTTCCCCTTTGGCTGGGGACCTCGTATATGTATTGGACAGAACTTTGCTATGTCAGAAGCCAAATTGGCGCTGGCCATGATCTTGCAACGCTATTCTTTTGAGCTCTCCCCATCCTACTCGCATGCTCCTCATGGCGAGATAAATCTTCGGCCTCAGCACGGCGCACACTTGATGCTGCGCAAGCTGTAGTATCTGTGGTTCAGAATTTAGGGAGTTCATTCCTTTTTAAGTAGGTATGATGCTTGACATTGTGTGCTCATAACATTTATGTGAAATTTGGGCTCGGAATAAAACAAATTCCTTAGTAGTAATTTTTTTTGGATTAATAATAAGAATTATTTGGGAGGTATTGTAATTATAGATTATATGATTTTTAATTTGAATAATATTAAAATTCTAACTCAGATCAAATTTGGTCGGATCAGGGTCAATTATTATCTGACAAGTGTATTACTATTGTCATGCGATTGGTGTACAATTTTAGAGAAATGACAACTTATATAGCACGCGTATCACATTTGTTCCGTAATTAGTTTGATTCAACTAAATCAGGTTTGAATAAAAATATTCCTAGATAACTATATAGTGCCATCTCCTAAGATTTAGTTGTCTAATTATCCATAAATTCCCTAAAGATTAAAAAATTACGTCTAGTACCCTTATTGTATAATATTATCTAACAAATAGATCGAATCATGGAACTGTCAATTAATGATATTAATGGGTGTTTGTTGACGCCAGCATAAAAATTGAATGATAATTCAATTTTATCCTTTAATGGACTAATTCAAGTATTTAATAATTACATAAAAACCCTTAAAATTTGGCTAATTACATATACACCCCTCTTAAGTTTTTAAAAATTACATACACCTTTGCTAATATTTATTATTACCCTGCAAATTATCTTAACATTTTACAATTCGATCAGCTTCATTATTTTAGTAAAATGGAAAGTTCTATATTTATTAGTCAAAATTTATAAAAGTTTCTCCAGAAAGTTTGACTATGGTACTCATTAGACTTTTTTTTTTGTATTTGTACTTAAAAATTTAATGTTTCCAAATTGTGATAAAAAATCTAAAATCACTGGAGAAAAGATAATAAAATTACTAAAAATCTATTGGATCGAAGTCAACGATGAATATTTTTATTAATAAAAAATATTTTTGTTCTTGTTTGATAATATTTTTATCAATAAGATTTTTAAATTTTTTATATACTAAAATTATATTAGTATAATATTAATATATTTGTTTTCTGATACAAAATGAAGAGAGGGATTATTCAGTAAAATTACAAAAAAAATAGTCTTTTCTTCTCAATCTGTTTTTCTTATACCAAACAAGTGAAAATATTTGAGATTTACTTCCCTTTCAATCATACCAAACAATTTGAAGAAAAATTATTATTCTTTTCGTTCCCCTCCCCCTTTCACTTTCTTTTTCTTTTCATTTGAACCAACGAACACTGTTGCAATTGTTACAATAGGAATATGTTAATATTCGTCAAAAATTGTTTATTCTATTATTCGTCACACCATCAAGTATCACAATGGAATAAACTACCCATTGCAAATACTTGCGACGGAAACGATAATCCATTGCAAATTATTTGTGTCGGGTTCTACTGCGACTTCTCTTTGTTATCAGAAAGCCCATCGCAAATATTAAATTGTAATCAGTCAGATAGACCCATTTCAAAAAAACTTTATTTAATTCTACAATATAAAAATATAGGAGGTATCTGAAAAAGTTTGAGAGAGAGAGAGTGTGTGTGTGTGAAAGAGAGAGAATGTGGTTGTGCATGTAAGAATATTTTGGTCGAATTACATATTAATCTTATAGATTTTAAAACATCTTTTGAAAAAGTTAGAAATGTTATTTATAATATCTAAAATATTTTATTTTGAGATCTTATAAACTCTTTAAAAAAAATTTATCAAACACATTTTTTAAACTTATAAGCTCTGAAAGATGTCGTAAGCTTAGAGAAAGGTAGTATTAATAGTTTTGGGTGAATGAATATACATATACCTAACTCATTGATATTTAAGGTAAAGTGGGGTATTATCCCTTTACAGAAATCATGTGCTGTGTAGACTGTAGACATTAATTGAATTTGGTCTTCTGCTTGCTGCTTGAGGATATTATAATAATTGAAAACGTCATGAGCTCTTTCGTTTCAAACAACAATGTTATGTAATTACTTTGTGTGCAAGAATTGGACTATTATCTCCTAAACTGGAGTCACTGCAATCATAGTCTGCGCACAACACTTGAATTTGGTCTTCTGCCTTTGTGCTTTGACAAGTATTAACATTCACTATGCAGACGCAAACTTTCGTACATCTTTCCACCGTTGCTTTGCGTGCAAGAACTGGACTATATATATATATATATATATATATATTATATCTCGAAAAATGGAGTAGAAAAGTGACCCAAATTCGAATTTAGCTTAATATTCTATTATTTTTTAATTTCAGAAATTATTTTTTGAATTTAGTTTAATGATCTATTAAATTTGAACTTGAATAAGTTTTAATCAAATCAAGAACATGCGTCTACATCAAAATATTGCCTCATTTGGTTCCATTTCTATTTTTAGTTTTCGATTTTCGAAACAGTAATGGAAATAAAAATATGCCAGTCCAATATATTCTCACTGGAAATGTTTTAGTATCATTCTCATCTCAACCGTTACTCTTTTTCTATATATTTTGCATACGTATTTGGAAAAAATTAAATCATTAATTAATTATTTTACAAAGTAATAATATGTTTTTTTTTTTTTCAGAATACTTTGATATGACATCACTAACAATTCAAATTGATAAAAAAATAACATTCAGTTTTATTTAAATAAAGAATGCATCCAATTTGATACCACTAATACTAAAAAATAATAGTATCATTATTATCGAATAAAAAAAAATACTTCATCAACTCGTCCAAATATATTCTTATTTTCATACGAAAGCATGTACAAAATAAAATATATGTACATTTTACTCAAAACTAAAAATTAAAAATAGAAACATAATCAAAACTTATATGAAATTAAACACATATATTTATCACTGAAAGTTAAAAATTAAAGATGAAAACAAAAACCAATATGAAGGAAGAATCCATGATCTCTCTGATCTATGTAACACATCCTTCATAATTATGACAAATTCCAGTACTTTAGTAGATTGTGTATAAAATTTGAAAAGATTAGATTATGTTTTACTCTCTTCGAAAGAAATTTAACATTAATCATAATATGTTGCTATGATTCAAAATAAATAGCCGTTGTAAACAATTATCATCACGGTCACACAACAGCTGTTTGCTATGATTTTTGCGAGTATGGCTAAAACGTTAGTTATAGTTAAAAATCATAGCCAAAATAGTTGCTACGACTCACAAGTCCAAAAATAATTTCTGTGCTGAATAATTTAAATTTTGCATCGATATTTATTTAATTATGATTATTAAAAAATTATTTACTACAATTTTTTAACCAACAGCTAAAATAAGTTTTTTTTTTTTCCTAGTAATCTTTCTTAATTTATATTTTTGGAGGTGGTTCCGTGTGATGTTTGATAAGGTTCATATGTCAAGTGTCGGTTGGAGGGACAAGGAACATTCCAGTTACTTGCCAAAGAGCTGCAATTACAGCCCATACATATATATACATATATATGCTTCAAATCAGTGGTTCCTATAGAATACACTGTCTTCTGGAATGTTGTCTTTTTCATGATAATTACTTAATAATATTTCCAAAGGTCAACCACATTTTAATTCCGTAGTTAAGACTGACATCCTATAAATAAATACCATTGATTAGTTTGAATTCTATTACATATATTAATTTTTATTTTATTTTATGTGAATTTATTATAATTTATTATTTTATTATCGTTTATTGTTTGATTATTATGAACATATTAATTAATGTAGTCAACTTAATTACTAATGATGTAATCATTATTTTTACAAAAAGAGTTGTATTTTGGTAGATATATAGTTGCCCATAAATGGATAAAACAACGTTGCAGAAAATCAGGGAGTGTCGTGGGGGAAGATCTTTTGTCCGGATTCAATGTTACACGATTGTGTTACATTCATGCATGTATTGTATGCGGCTCCATTTTAAAATAATATTGTAATTTAATTATTTTTTTAATAAAAATGCATATTTATTAATTATTAGAGTAAGTTAGAATAGGTACTCTTGAAATTTATCTTAATTACATATATTCTGTTATTATTTAAAAAATCATAAATACCTTATAAAATTACAAATGCATACATCCCCTATAATGAGCTATCACAATGAAATATTTACTAGTATATTTATAATTTAATAAAAGTATGAATATTTATAATTAAAATAATATACGAAAAAATCTATTATAATTTATTCTAATTATTAATAAAATATTATTATATAATATAAAAATATAATAAAAAATTCTTGATTTGACACGTATTGAGTTGCAAGGTGTCCAAAGTAAGTGACCCAAGACATGATGGATCATAAATAGCACTTGTGTCATAGGGTGTATGGGCGGCCATAGTCTAATTTTCGTCATCCACCACTTTATTTTTTTAAGTACATGTATTTATAGGGACCTCACGAGCGTAAGCCTCTTTTTATCATAAATTATGACGTAAACTCGACCATTCGAACATGCTCTAGTTGGGTGTCCCTCCTAAGTGCCGACCTAGACCATGGACCTTGTTGATCACCCATTGACGCTGCTCAAATAAGTCACTATTTTATTTATTTCAAGAATATAAAATAAAATTTAATTCAATTTATGTATATATCTTATTGGATAAAATATTTGGGTAAAAAATTGTAACTTATATTTTATTTAAAATAAATACTATACGTATGATAAAATATAATAGAAAATACAAACATTTGATCCAAAAAATCAATTTGACAAGACAATTTACTATTTATTGTTTTTCTTTGAAAAGTAATGCAACATTCACTAAATATGTTGATGTTGTTGGAGATAAGGTTTTGATTTGTCAAAATGATTAAGAAATCCACGACACAGTTCGCAAGCCAGTTTATGTGTCGTTGTTAGTCAAAATCTGACAGCCGAATCATAATGACGCTTAAAAGTTTGTCTGTAAATTTTCTTTTTTATAAATAAGTGGCTATAAAATTTAAATTTAATATCTTTTATTTCGTTTGATTATGATATAATGTTAGACGATCACCTTATTTAAAAATTTAAGTTGTTTGTTTAAATAGAATAATTGTTTAATATTAATATCTTAACATAATACAATATTATTTTTCAAATAAATGTTCAAAATGAATTAATACGTTTATTAATACTTAAATATCCACTACGAACCAACAACTATATATAAAAAAGAATAAATTACAACGAACTCTCCTAATAATTTATTATAATTATGATTATTCCACAATTATTTAAAAAATTATAAAAATTCCCTGATACTAATGATCGTCTAACAAATTTTAAAATGTTACCACATGAATGCTTCTAGACCGAATGTCATAATTTTTTAAGTTGATTGAAAGGTTTTAGTAAAATTATATACTCTAAAATGAGTAACAAATAAGAAATTAATAGATTTAAAATAAATTAATAAATCTAGAGGGACAAAAAAGGAAAGAGAAAGAGTATCTGCTGCAATTTTTTTCTTGCACGTTGGCTTGATTTTCTGGATATGATTTTGCTTCATTATTTTGGATGCAAATACACAACAACTCAAACATATATACAAGTGTTGAGGAGGTAAAACTGTCCGAAAATTTTCAACGGATTGTTCTATAAGACCACATCAACGCTAATCTAACGATTTTATCCACGATATTACATTAATTGGACATTTTTTATGGAATTTCAATCCTGTAATTAGGGAATGGTATTTTTAGTCCTATGCGAATTGATTTAAACTTTAAAATTTTGGTAATTTTAGTATTTGTTTTCTGGTCAATTTGGTCAAAAAATTATATGTTACTTGCACACGATCTAATTAAATTGCAATTTTATTGTTGTTCTTAGGGTAGTTGGTTGGTCCCGCACGAATTAATTTACGGGGATTAAAATTTAAATTAGTTCATGCGCAAGTCCCCTGCAATTTTTCAGCCAAATTGTCCCAAAAAAATAATTAAAATTACAGTATTAAATTACAAAAATCAATTCGAACAAAATGTATCCCCCCAAATTACAAAAATAAAATTATAATTTTTCCTTTTGTGTACGTATTAAATATTATGGAAGTATTTGCAATATTAGGTATGCTTGGACAACAATAAATATGATGAGCATCCTAATTACTAAGATGCTTTTTAGCTTGGATAATTCTAATTTCAAACATTGCTATTTTTTTCTTAATTTGAAACGATGAATTATTATTAATTAAAATAACTCGATTACAATTATACTTGTCAAATATAAATACCGAACAAAGATAATTATAACATTTAATCCTAATCAATTTTATCAAATAAATAAAATTTTAACAATACCTATTATAAAATAAAATAATATTTCACGTATATGACGAAATTAAAATTTATAACTTTTAAAATTATAAAATCTCAATTTTGATGACGGATCTAAGCCTGATTGGTTTTCAAACATTGCATTGAAGAGGAGAGAGAGATATGGATCGCATTTGACAATGAACTCATTTGTTTGTCGTCTTGAACTCGCAAGTCTATTACTTGAAGATCAAGTTTCGACACATGTGCCAAAATACGTACGTAACCAATGACTTCACTCACAATAATATTTTAGTGTATCTGCCCGAGACTGCATTGAATCCTCGACAATTATTATTATTTATTATTATTATTATTATTATTATTATTATTATTATTATTATTATTTCTAGTGAAACATGCCATTATAATTAACATACATAAGTTAGTAATAATTAAATTTATATATAGAGTATGCTTTTTTGACAATAGGGGATATATAGCTTTTGAAAATAATGTCAATTAAAGTTAGTTTAATATCATAAACAGACTTTATAATAAGATAAAATTAAGTACAATTTTGCATAATTTTAGTTGAAAAAATAATGTGGAAAAAATTAATTCAAAGATTGAAACATACGTTCTAATGGAAAAATAAATATATTTGATCATTTCCAAATATTCTTTTACCATTACTCAAACTGTTTTCCAAAATATTATATATATTCCTGGTTGTCCAAATGCACCCGTCTTGATCTCGTGCATCTTTGTCTGATTGAGAGCGTGGACGCACACAACGAACGGAAGAATCGAGGAAAGACACAAGAACAGAGTTTCCACTCCGCTGTCATCACTTATAAATTCGCAGCTCTGATTCTTACAGCACACAGAGCAAACACAGCTCGAACAACTGCTCTTCCAGATAAAGAAATTTGAAGAAAAATGGAGACTTTGCTCAGCTCACTGGCGCTAATTTCTTGTGCTGTTGCATTAGTGTATGCCTGGAAAATACTGAACTGGGCATGGTTCAGGCCGAGAAAGCTGGAGAAAATCCTCAGACAGCAGGGTTTCAAGGGGAATTCTTACAAGCTTTTCTTCGGGGATTTCAATGAAATGAAGGCGATGACGAAAGAAGCCAAGTCCAAGCCCATGAGTTTTTCCCACGAAATTGTGCCTAGAGTGGCTCCCTCAATTATTAAAACTGTCAAGAACTATGGTATGCGCCTGTTTGTTTATTTACATGTAAATTTCATTTTTCTTGATTTTCTGTCAGTAAATTACCAGTGATGAGTAGTAGATGAATGATTGAAATGCAATTCTTGGTCTTGTTTTAGTGGTGGGAACTGTAGTTGCTATAGCCCACAAGAATTTCAGTTCTTGATGCCAAATATCGGATTAAATTACACTCTTTGTCCTATATAATTGGAGTTCAACACTTCACCACAGGATTTTGAAAATGATGTTAAAATTGAAAAAAATCAACACATTTAGTTATATATTTTACGAAATTTTTAAAGTAGTCCAAAATTTGAAAAACTTGAAATATTTAGTCCTCAATATTATGAGATTTATGGGACTAAATCTTTTGTCGAGTTTTCTAATTTTGAGACTATTTTTTAAAAATTCCAAGCAAAGATTAAATTTATGGAATTTTTTCAATTTTAGGATTATTTTAAAAATCGCATAGAATGTAGGATTAAAATGTGTTGAATCCCTTGCCAATGAAATTAAAAGTGTAATTTCGCTACATATACTGCTAGGGATTTCAAGTTCTTGATGACGAAGTTGCAAAAATTTCTGTGTACACTGTATAGTTTGAGTTATTTGCTAAGATTTTGATTGAATACTGAGGATTTGGAGGTAATACTGAAAGTGCAGGTGAGCAGTCTTTTCTGTGGTTTGGACCAAGGCCAGCAGTAATTGTCTTGGACCCTGAAATGGTAAGAGAGATTCTGTCGAAAAGTTACGTATTTCAGAAGCCTGGCGGTAATCCAACAAGTAGAATGCTGGCAAGAGGAATTGCATCCTATGAAACAGATAAGTGGGCCAAGCACAGAAGATTGATCAATCCTGCGTTTCACGTCGAGAAATTAAAGGTAGTAGTTTCAATGAGTATGAGAATGGGTGTTTTTTGATTACTCATTTTGGCAAAAAAGTATTCAGTTTTGGACTAGATGCATGAGATGTTTCTTTTTACCTTTCTACAGCATATGGTTCCGGCATTTTACTTGAGTTGTGCGGACATGTTGAGCAAATGGGAAAAGATTGTGCCGAGGGAAGGATTGTGTGAGTTGGACGTGTGGCCGTATCTTCAAACCTTGACAAGCGATGCGATCTCACGTACTGCATTTGGGAGTAGCTATGAAGAAGGAAGAAGGATATTTGAGCTTCAAAAAGAGCAGGCCGAGCTTATCATGGAAGCGCTTCGCACTGTTTACATCCCCGGATCGAGGTGCAATTAACTGGTCTTGTTGGCCATGATGTTTGCTTATTTATGTCGGTACTAGATTTTTCGTGACTTGTTTACGTGCTTCACGTAGGTTTTTGCCGACCAAGAACAACAAAAGGATGAACAAAATTGTGAGGGAAGTGGAATCATCCGTGCTCGGCATTATCAATAAAAGAATGAAAGCAATCAAAGCAGGGGAAACTGCAGGCGACGACTTATTGGGTTTACTATTGGAGTCCAATCTTAAGGAAATCGAGCAACACGGAAATAAGTTTGGAATGAGCTTGAAGGAGGTGATTGAAGAGTGCAAGCTCTTCTACTTTGCGGGGCAGGAGACAACTTCGACTCTGCTTGTTTGGACGATGATTTTATTGAGCAAGCATAAGGATTGGCAGGAACGCGCGAGAGACGAGGTTTTGCAGCTCTTTGGAAGAGACAAACCTGATTATCAAGAGCTAAACCACCTCAAAATTGTAAGTACTATGTCTATTGTCCTTACTGTTTAATTACACCCCATATCAGGGATGTTTTTGTTACTCTGACATCCTGTGTTAATGATGTTTTTATTACACCAACAACCCCTCAGTATTATTAAGACATGTAGGGGTTGTCAGCATAATTACTCAAAGAGTAGATGTGATTTCGTAATTTGACCATAATTAAAGGAGTGTCATGCAATGATCCAAAAAATGTGTAAATAAAATGATGTTTCTGATTAAGAAGCATTAATGTCTGAATTTTTTAAACAGGTAAGCATGATATTCCATGAGGTTCTAAGGTTATATCCACCAGGAGTAATGCTCAATCGAATTACAATGAAGGAAAGTACACTAGGAAAGGTAACTCTACCAGCCGGAGTGCAGCTTCTGATGCCGGCCGTTTTGTTGCACCATGACCGCAAAATATGGGGCGATGATGCTGAGGAATTCAAGCCGGAGAGGTTCAGTGAAGGAGTTTCTAAGGCAACGCAGGGGCAGCTCGTCTATTTCCCGTTCGGCTGGGGGCCTCGGATATGCATCGGGCAGAGCTTTGCAATGTTAGAAGCCAAATTGGCGATGGCTATGATCTTGCAGCACTACTCTTTCGAGCTTTCTCCATCCTATTCACACGCTCCTGCCACAGTGATCACCCTTCAACCTCAACACGGCGCACACTTAATTCTGAGAAAGTTGTAGGGTTTATGGTTTAGGGTTTCGGACTGAAATTTGTTTTATCAGTGAGAATTTAGTGCATAATTGTGTTTGTAACATGTATAAGATGTGTTGAGTATTAATAAAAGTTTTGAATTTTATTCTGTAAATTTATCAGTTTAATAAACTTTTAAATCTTGTTCCATGTATAAATGGGAAAATTCTTTTTCGGATCAAGTTTGGCAAAACAAAACCAATCACACAGCAACTGTATTACACTTGATATGTGATTGATCACTTTTCTTGAATTATACACCAAAAATTAATAATAATCACCCGTAACATATTTTTATCAACATTTAATCAAAAATTACAATATATATATATATATATATATTAACAATTAACCAAAAATTCATAGTATATATATATCTAACTATTTTCAGAAACCCATAAATAAAGTCTAATTTGTAGAAAATTATATAAGTGAACATAAATTAAAACTACAGAAAAATAATTACACAAAACAACCTAATACATACATATTTACAGAAATTACACAAAAGTTTCCTAAATTTACAGAAAATTCAACAAATTTTACTAACCTCTCGTTTGGTGAACGGAGTGGCGTTGGCGGACGGCATGGGGCGGTAATGAAAAATCTCACATGCCAAACACGTGGGCTGGTTGGAGGGGAGAAAAAAACTACTATTTCCCTCTTGAAAGGTGGACCTCTTCAAGGTTGAGATAGAAGGCACTAATTTTTGCTCATTGCAGAAGCAAGAATGGAGAACAATGGCAAAGAAAGGTCAGAATCGGTATGTTGAATATATAAAAAAATAAAAAAAAAATAATAATGGCAAGGAAAGATCTCAAATTAAAATAAGTTCAAATTCTTCTTCTAAAATTAAATAGGATTAAAGGTAATTTTCGTCCTCTAACTTCAGATCATTCTCGTTTTAGTCCCTTAAGTTACTAGGGTTTCATTTTGGTCCCGTAAAACTGAAAAAATCTCAATTTTGATACAAATATGGTCGGAAAGTTGAGTCACTTGCCGGAAAAAGTCACATGCCACGCATGTGACTTTTTAAATTGGGGCTTGCATTGTGATTGGCCGAAAATAAAAGGTTTAAGGCAATTTTCGTCCCCTAACTTCAAGTCATTCTCATTTTAGTCCCCTAACTTCAGGCTATGTCTTCACCACATCATCTTTTTCAGCCAATCACAATGCAAGCCCCAATTCAAAAAGTCACATGTCTGGCATGTGACTTTTTCCGACGAGTGACTCAACTTTTCGACCAAATTTGTACCAAAATTGAGATTTTTTCAGTTTTACGGGACCAAAATAAAACCTTAGTAACTTAGGGGATTAAAATGAGAATGGTTTGAAGTTAGGGAACGAAAATTGCCTTTAAGCAAATTAAATATCCTACCCATTCTCAAATAAATTAAAAAATTCCGTCTCCATTATTTTGCAATTATAGATTTGCGCTTCAATTATTGGCATCTTGAATTCCTTATTGCAACACAAATAGAATGTATCATCCAAATTATGGGGTAAGTCTTTCAAACTTTTCTCTCTTAACCATGTTGAAATTTCGTTGCTGCTGATTTATTATATAATTATTTCCTATACAAGAATGTATATCAAAATAACGTGGTAAAATATTAATATTAAATAATTCCATATATATATTTAATTGAGGGAATCGTTGAACAAATATGTATAGTTGTCGATGCATTACGTCTGTATATTTGTCTATTTACGACTTCAATTTCCGTGGAGAGATGAACATATGTTAGAATTTTCAACCCAAGAATGAAGATAGAAGGGACAACACGCAACATAGTAGAAAAGTAGAAGACAACTGTGGAAATAAACAGAGACAGTGCAAAATACAGGAAATATATATCTCCCAAGGAAAGGTCTTCTTTCCAAAGCTTTACGTAAATATATGTGGTTGAAGAGCAAAATCATATATTTACACACAAAATTTAGCTAGCAAGAGGGAATTAATTAAATTATATAATGGAAATATTGTACAGCTTAGTGGCAGTAATCTTTGGTGTTTTTGTGTCAGTAAATGCATGGAGATTCTTGAATTGGGTGTGGTTGGAGCCAAGAAAGGTGGAGAAACGGCTGAGGGAGCAGGGTTTCAATGGCAACTCTTACAGGTTTTTGGTCGGAGATTCTAAGGAAATGAGCAGCATGGGGGAAGAAGCACAGTCTAAGCCCATCAATTTTTCCAATGATATTGTGCACAGAGTCATGCCTTTCATCCATCATTCTCTTCACAAATATGGTACGCAAATATGAGATTTGGAATAGAGAATCCGACCCCCAATCATACTACATGCGATGTGCCGTGTGATTCATAAATATTCAATAGCTATTCATGGTTTTGTTTACTTATTGAAGTTTTCATCATTCTTTGAGCCCTGGTTATAATTGTAGGTGAAAATTGCTTCATATGGTTTGGTCCAAAGCCAGCAGCACTTATCTCCGACCCTGAAATGATAAAAGAGATCATGTCCAAGAACTATGTTTTTCAGAAGATTTCCAATCCACTTGATCAACTACTAGCGAAAGGCGTGGCGGCCTACGAAGCAGACAAATGGGACAAGCACAGAAGACTGATTAATCCTGCTTTTCATCTAGAGAAACTGAAGGTAAACTCGATGTCAATTTTCATTTCTTTACTCAAATGCAACTGTACGATGAATATGTCTTAGGGTGTTGAGGTTTTGTCTGATTCTTGCAGCATATGGTTCCATCATTTTACCTCAGCTGTGCGGACATGTTGAGCAAATGGGATGAGAAGATTGTAGCCAAGGAAGGATCATGCGAAGTCGACGTCTGGCCTTATCTTCAAAGCATGTCGAGCGATGTGATTTCTCGTACAGCATTTGGCAGCAACTATGAAGAAGGAAGAAAGATATTTGAACTCCAAAGAGAACAAGAGGAACATCTCTTACAGGCACTTCAAACACTTTACATCCCTGGATGGAGGTACGTACAATTGCTAGATACTCGATTCTTGCATGCATCGTTGAACGTTTAAAGATTTCAGACGCATTATTGCTAGCAGTTATAACTTTTACTGTAGATATACGCGGGCTTAATCTGCTTACGACAAGGTACTCAAGAAATAATTAATTTGTTGCTAATTATCAATTTACATTGACAGCCAATTCAACGAGGATAATCGTTCGTAACTAATTTCAGTGACGAATTTATTTAATGTTGCTGACTTTGTTAAAAGAATTACCAACAAAAATATTCGTTACTAATTAATCAGTAGGGAATAATTCTTTCGCTACTAATAACAAAACGTTGTTGATTTTGTCTCTGAAATATTTATATTAAAAAATTTAATTTTCGACAACTTATATATTCATTACTAACATAGACTATAAGATTGAATTTAATTATTTTCAATTCTACCAGATTGACCAATTACAAAATAATAAAAACACACCTAACAACAACAACGAACACATTAATTGATTTAGATTAAAAACAATCAGTATAAACGAAATTAATATATAAAATACCATAAAACTGCGAACATCAATACATGCATACGCAATGTAAAAATCTTTAATGTGGTGCTAAATCAGAAAAAAAATAATATTTTTTGTCCCACATCTTAGTATCAGTATCGTCCAATTAGTTACATAATTCTCGTAATTAATGGTCCTATAAAAATTACGAAAATTCTCCCTTTTAGTCCTTTCATCAAATTACATTATAAGTATTTCGATGAAAGGCCTGCACCAAGCACGTGGCCGTTATTCAAAATGTCGAAAAATTAACGGCCATATGTCTTTTTCATTCAAATACTAACAAAAGAAGTAAATTGGGAAGTTTTTTAGCTTATGTAACAATTAATGAAAATTCCGTAATTAATTAATTAGATTTTGTGGAACCGCAATCAATTTTGTGGGCTGCAGGTTTTTGCCGACGAAACGAAACAGAAGAATGAAGGAAATCGTGAAGGAAGTGGAGTCGACTATACTAGGAATCATCAAAAAAAGAATGCAAATGATCGAAGCGGGGGAATCCAATTCCGACGACCTGCTGGGAATATTGTTGGAGTCCAATTTCCGGGAAATCCAACAGAATGGAACTCAATCAGGAATGAGCATGAAGGAGGTGATTGATGAGTGCAAGCTTTTCTACATCGCCGGGCAGGAGACGACGTCCTCCTTGATCACCTGGACCATGATTCTATTGAGCAAGCATTCGGGTTGGCAGGCTCGCGCCAGGGACGAGGTTTTGCAAGTTCTTGGAACTGCTGGAAAACCTGATTTCCAACACCTAAATCGCCTGAAAATTGTGAGTGATGTTAATTTTCCTACTTTTGTTATATTTGTGTTGTCATTATAAACGTGTTAGAACTCTCTAGAGTGACAAATTCCTACGTTTCTTGCAGGTGAATATGATTTTTCACGAGGTTATGAGGTTGTATCCACCTGCAGTGATGCTCGGACGAGCCATTCATAAGGAAACTCCATTAGGAAACGTAACTCTTCCTGCCGGGCTTCAGCTCTTGCTGCCTACAGTTGCAGTACACCACGATCCCAAAATATGGGGCGACGATGCAAAAGAGTTCAAGCCCGAGAGGTTTAGTGATGGAGTTGCCAAGGCAACGAACGTGCAGTTCTCGTACTTCCCTTTTGGCGGGGGGCCTCGGATATGCATCGGACAGAACTTTGCAATGTTAGAAGCCAAAATGGCACTAGCCATGATTCTACAACGTTATTCTTTCGAGCTTTCTCCGTCCTATGCTCATGCACCCAATATGATTGTGACACTTCAACCTCAATTTGGCGCGCACTTAATCCTGCGCAAACTTTAGGCCTCCAGCCTCCAGGATTACTTGTTACGTCTTAAAAATGCTATACATATACATAGTTGCTACTGTTGTTTGAATCCCCTACAAAGAAATAAACAATTTTCTTCGCTATAAATACGTATGGCTCAAAATTTTGTTAAACGAATCAATGCTATCAATCGATGTAAGAAATAGTAATATAAAAATTTGAGTTTTCATCACCGTTAATCAATGTAATTTATCGTGATCTGAATTGTGTTTAAAGTATATTTGTTATAGTTCTTAATTAACTATGGGATAAAAGTATTTCCGCTATTTTCAACTCTAATTAATTAATTAATATTTTAGCCACATCTATTACGTCAATAGTTATTGTGCGATTGTGATTAATTATTATTAAAAATATTATTTTACTTTTAAATAGAATTATTCTTTATTTTGACAAAAGAGTCGTGCTTCTGGTTGGGACGTAGTATGCTTTATTATTAGTATATGAATTGCTAAGGAGGCATAGTTTAGTTGGCAAAATCGCGGTCCTATGACCTTAAAGGCATGGGTTCGGACCCCGCCTTATGAGTAAGAAATTGTGTCTACTAAATAGTAGGTGTTGTTTCTACTGAAGTAGGTGTTAATATTATTGATCAGAGTACAATTGTTGTAATAGTTTTTAATTGTTAGATATTGATATCCAATAGAAATAATTATAATTAATTTATTTCAATTAATAATAGTTCATTACACTTATCTCAAAAAAAGTTACTATATGAATTTTACTTACGATATTGAAGCAACAAAAATTGCAAAGAGAAGAGCGCTCTTCAGGGCTTCAAAGGTAGAGAACAATAGGTAAAAGGTTTAATTAATTGTATTTTTAGTCTTATAGTTATTTGATATTTTAATTTTGTAATTTGTTGGAATAGTAAAATGGTCTTTCATTTTTTTTAATTTTGATATTTTAGGAGTTAGCATTTTCAAAGTTGGTGGAAATTGTGATGTCACTTTTCCGACCAACTTTCAAAATTCCAATCAAATTTGTTCTAAAATAGTGAAATTAAAAAACACATCACCAGAAAAGATATTAGTATTAACTACAACATTAATGGCAGTTAAAAATCGTAGTAAAAAGCTATTATCACTAGAAAAAGTAATGACTATTGGCTACAATTTTAATAGCTATAGACTAAAAGTTGTGATAAATAATTTTTATTAACCACGATTAAATAAAATCGATGCGAAAATATAAATTTTCCACCAAGAAAAAGTTATTTGCCACAGCTAATAGTCATGGTAAAAAAATTTGTCATGACTTTTAGCTATAACAAATATTGTAGTCACCCTCGCAGGTACCACAGCTAACAACCGTTGCATGGTCGTGGCCAATGACTATTTTCTACTGCTATTTTGTTTTTAACCATGGCAATAAGCTATAGTTAAATGTTGCATTTTTTATAGTGTATTAACCATGGTTAAATAAAATAGATACAAAAAGTGAGTTTTTCTCACCATGAAAAAATTATTTACTGCACATCAAGAGGTTTGATCGCACATAGATTGATTGTACTCGCAATCCTTTTATTATTGAATTCGCAATAATGGTTGGCCGTTAAGAGTTGTGGTAAATTAATATTCTAAAAACGTAATATTTGATAATATAGATAATTACATAATTTTCTCCTAATATTTGATATAATTATATATACAGTCATCGTGATTTAAAAAATTACATTTGATATTATTAACATTTGTTTCTGTTTAATGAATATAGCCCTCTACTAATTCAAATTTATCAAATTTGCGGATATTAGCAAATAAATTGAATGAAAATAAGTATTTACCCCTATTAACTTAAAACTGACTTACTGCATGTCATACAAATTTTTTCTGACCAAACTATTATACATGTTCACACGATTAATGCATATCAAGAGGTATATTTTCACCCTTATAAGGGTATTTTGATTAAAAATAATTTATTTAACTTGTAATAAATAAGTAATAAGTTTTTCAAATATAAATTTAAATTATGATTCAGTATTTGAACTAATATCAATAAATTTTAATTAATAAAAGAAATTTATTTATTACATAGTAACAAACATAACGAGTACGAATCAAAATGATAGAATCAAAGCTCACCTGTGTTTTGGTAAGTTTGTGGGCGGAGGTACATAGCATGACGTAGGCCTCAATTGTTGGTATGATTGATCTGTCGTCATGGCGTCTGTCATCTAAAATTGACATTTTTTTGTTTATACATGAGTAATAACAACAAGGGTGTCCACAAGCCGGCAGACCTCCGCCACGCTACACCAAAACAGAAGATTCCTGACAAAAAAAAAAAAAGAATCAATAATAGTTTTGATATTACTATTAATTATATATATTCAATAATAAGAATATTTACCTTTAATAATTACTATATTTGCTTTAATTAATGAGTAAAAAATATGCACGACATTGTTACTAAATACAAATAGTGAAGCAAAAATAGAATTTTTGATCCCATAAATTAAGCGATTTCTCTTATAATCCCATTCGTTATGGGATTAGCACTTGTAGCCCTGTAAAATACAAAAATTAGTACTTTTAATTTATATCCACTTTTTTGTCTATAATTTAATGGCACGTGCTGATTAAATATTTTTTGTTGGACAAAAAATTGACGTGTTTTCTAACTTGTGACCATATCTGGCAGAAAATATAACTACATTTAAGAAAAAAAATATAAATCTTGAAAACTTAGATCCCAGCGCTTCATATATTTCTGTAAGTTGAAACCACATAAAAGTAACACAAAGAATTTCACAAGTGAAGAAGTGTGCCAAATGGAACATCCTATGCTACAATTGAAAGAAGGGTCAATTTTTTCCTCACACCAAAAATACTTAATGGTCGCGTGCTGGCCTGTGACCTGAACTGTTAACTTGTAACGACCGGAAAAAAAGATGAAAATAAAAAATACTAATTTTTCTAAATTACGTGACTGGAAGTGCTAATTCCATAATGAAGGAGACCAAAAGTGAAACTGAACATCACTTATGAGACTAAAAATGTTATATCTCCGATTAGAAACACATGTATTGGTGACGGCCTAGCTAGTGACGATAAATAACAATTGGTGCTATGAATGTATCACTAATTATATTTAGTGACAACTTTTTATATAATTTTTGTCACTAATAACTATATAGTGACAAGATAAAATTTATTGTCATATAATAAAATATCTTTTATAATAATTCTAAATTATCACTTAATATTTTGTCAATAATATCAAAATATGAACGCACCTGAAAAACCTTTTCCATCACAAACTCAAACGTTTATCTCGTCATCTTGATAGTTCTTGTAATGAAATAAGACCACACAATTTTTGGCCAAGCTGTTAGATGTCCCTTGTCAACCCCAGGCCACCAAAATCACAAAACACACCACTTCACTTTCACCATTATTGCTGAAAGATAAATTATTTTCTATATTGTAAATTAAAATAAAATTCATTCTAATACTCAAATTTTATTATTAATATCATTTCGATATACGAGTAATTATATATAACTTGATTGGTGGGCTCCAGTTTCACCATTAATATCATTTCGATACCTAATTGATTTTTTTATTATTTTTTCTATTATTTTTTTATATAATGACTATTTTATTCTTAGATACTGAAATGAAAATAATTAATATACCAAAGAATAATTTTATAAATTTCAATCGACATAGTTTCTCTTTATTTGAAGTATTTGACTTTCAAGTTTTATTTTAATTATTATACCTGATAAAAATATTTTCGTTTGGTTTATTTTTCACTAATTTTATTTATAAGATAACTTATTATTTTTAGTAATTAATCACATTAAAACTGAATTCCAAGATGTATTGCAAACTTGAAAAAATCAATTTTTATTTATTTAAATTTAATTATTTGCAATCAGACTTTAGTATCTCAATTAAATACAAACAAATACTTTTTGAGGATGAATAAAGATATACTCATGTCCTATATCTTTATTATATTAATTAGAGAAAAATTTATGTTTTAAACCTTTTCCTTAAGTAGACTTACTTGACTACGATATAATTTATTTAATAATATTTTTTTAAAAATAGTAAAAATGAATATAGTAAAAGAATATCAAACATAATAAAATATAATATTTATTTTGATAGTTACATATGAAAATAAAAATAAAATATGTCATTAATTCATATTTATGCAAATATTTTTTTAAGTATATTATTATATTTTATTTTATAATATAAGGGTAAAATGGTTACTATGTAAAAATACAATATAAAAATATATAAAAAAAAATTAATCAGGTACCAAATTAATACCAACGGCGAAGTTGGTACTGATTGGATCATTTATAATTTTTCAGATAGTACTCATATATTATTGGGGTATCAAAATAAATTATACCCTTATAAAAATTAATATATGATCGTAAAAATTAATAAATAAATACTATCACTCAAAGTAACTGAGCAATAAATTACATAGAGCTGATGTCCAATTCTTTCATTTCATGACAAGCACAAAGATTAAGCTGATGATCCAAAGCTACCTCATCACTACTTGGGTTCTAACATACATTTTGAATTATATTATTTGTCATCATCATTAATCCAAATTCCTATTTAGCCGAAAACGAGGTTAACTTAACCCCCTTACGAGGAGGTGAGAAAACTCCACGTATGTAACTATCTATTTATATCAATGTCAGCATCCGCTAGCTGTCTTAATTAATTTTATTGAAACAAGGGCTTGAGATTATGGGTAAATTGCAAGAAATAGTACAATCAAACAAATGGATGCAGACAACGAAATATCGATATATTGTGAATTTTGTACAAATTAAGTTAGAAAGTACCTTCTCTCTTACTCGACGGTCCTATGTATAAGCCAAAAGATGGCAATCGCTATCTTTTTTGACGTTCGTACTCAAAATTTTGAAGTTTTGTGATGGTTTTCGCAATATCTATTGCATTTTGTGATGTGAGATGTTTTACGTTTTCTTGAAAAAACGTATTAGTCGATGTATTTTAGAGTCTATGGACTCTATATGTATAGTGGAGTTACAGAAACTTGCAACTTACAGGTATATGCGTGGTTGAAGGCATATTTTCGTTATTGTAAGGGTAGTTTTGTAAAAAAAAATTGGTTAACATGTAATGAGTCAGTAATAAGTCAATCAAAGGTCATTTAACTTTTTCTGTTAATATAAACAAAAATTCAAGTGGATTTTACTGATGAAAGTACCTATTTGTTAGAGAAAAGTAAATCTTGGGAGTAATTTATGTAATTTTTCAATCCACAGGGAGTACTCTACGTGCAATTACACCAAACTTAAAATCGGAAGTATAATTATCCCAAAAAATATTATTTATTTTACTGAAAAAGAGTGTCCACCTTACGTGTATGTTTTAAATTTGACAGAAGATGTAATAGAATTCTATATATTATTGGAGAAGTTCTTTTGGTATCCAAAATAATTTTGGTCTGCCATTTATTTTTAAGTTTTTTAAATTCAATAATTATTTTTTTTAACTTTTTCACTCATCATGATCTTTTATCTTCCTCATGTATTTTTAATCTCTCCAATGTATATATTATCTTCTTTTATCAAAATCTTTTTATAAATTATATTTATATTAACTCATTATCTTATATGAAAAATAAATGATATGATTTATACAAATATTTTATTTAAATAATTCTTAAAAATCATATATTTATATATAATACGCCACACTTGCAAATTATTGCCTTTTGCAAATACGAATCGGGATGAGTATCTCGAGTTGAACTAGTAATAATTGACCTACACACAAAATATTAAATTTATGGGTGACTCTCAATTAATACCCTCTCATGCTTAAGTTAATATTGATGTCGAGGTTCTAAGAGTTGCACAGTATGTTCTGATAGTAATAAATGACATACCTTGTAAAGTGTATCAATCGATATTTTTAGAGGGCCAATTGTACTAGATTTTAGGAGCGACATATCTTCGATAGCCACATGATGGGTTTGAGATAAATGGTTGACAATTCAGGTCGTTCGGGCAGGCACCCCGATCCGTTAAAAAAAGACGCAGACCCTTAAAGTGTTTAAAGTTTTTCTCATTTATGAAAGACAAATTTATTTTTTTTGGAATTATAAATTATTATAGTTTCCCTATCAAGCACATAGCAAGAAATATGTATTTGGGAATAATTTATTTATTTATATTTTGCTATTTTAAGTTCATAATTGGGATATTATTCATGAAATTTCTTGCAAAATTGGAATAATTTTGTCGGGTTTGGCATGAGTGTAGATATCTCAAATGCACAAGAGACGATGATGTCATTGATGCCTTTTCCCTCTTGTCTTCTTCTCCCAGTACACAAATTTCTAGAGTTTGGATCACTTTCAACTTTGCAATAATCTCCTACTCCTTCCCACTAAATTTCTTTCTATTTTTTTATTATTGTAATTAAAATTTGAAATATTTTTTTATGCTTTTTACAAATGCACAATTTTATTTAGCTTATTTTTATTTGTTTAGTACAATATAAAATATAAATTAAAGAAATGGAGATGACACCAAGGCAAATAGTTCCAAAATAAACAGTACCCAAACCAAAATACAAAAATTTGGGTAAACTGTAACTATATTAATCGAGATTTATCATAATTATAAATACTCTTTGTCAAAAGAATTATAAAAATACCCTTCAAATGGAACATAATTATGTAGTGTCTAGACATTAAGGTAGAAATTATTAATTTACCCTTGCTGATTTATTTGAAAAAAAAAAGTATTTTGAAAAAGGTAAAAGAAAATCTAAGGGTGAACAAAATAAATAATCTATAGAGCAGATTACTTTGAAAAAATGTTTTAAAAATTTTATAAAATTATAATTTACAATTCAAAAAGCCATTTGCTTTGTTCACCGTAAAATTGAATGAAAATGTAGAAGAAGTTAACGAAACTGGCTTGTTGTTAGAACGACATTATAATTAAAAAATATTTATAAATTACGAAACATATTCATAATTATATGAAATAACCAAAAAAGTATTTATAAATTCGAGCAGGAAAGCATTTTATTTTCTTTCTATTTTCCTTAAAAGGAAAGGGACATGGATAATGAGACTATAAAAAGGGATAGTCTCAGTAGATGGTCCACAGCAAGGTTAAGAGAAAATGGAAGTTGTATGGCAAATACTTGCAGCCTCTTCTGCCTTTGTGGTGTTAATGTACTCATGGAGAGTAGTGAATTGGGCTTACATCAGGCCGAAGAGGCTGGAGAAATTCCTGAGGAAGCAGGGTCTCAGTGGGAATTCCTATAGATTGGTGTATGGGGACTTGAAAGAGATGTTGAAGATGATGGAGGACGGCAGGTCCAAGCCCATCAATCTTGATGATGATATCAAGCCAAGAGTCCTTCATTTTGTCTTCAAAACCGTTCAGAAATATGGTATATGATTGATTTCTTGTAATTGTTTTGTGGTGGGTTGAAGTTTATGCATGTGGAATTTGTGAAGAAAATACTGTATATAAAATCTTGTTGTGATTGATCTTGATTTTTTGCTATGTGGTCTGAGCTTTGGTTTACATTATTTGATGATAATGTTAGTGTTCTTGCCTGACTGGGAAAGATGCAGTTGTTGCCTAATCTGTTGAACTGTTGGCTAATTTAAGTAAGTGGGGAGCTGAGATTACATAGTGAAGTTAGAGTAAAATGATGTACCATTCAGTGATTGAGTGGGTTCATCAGGTTTTAGCTTTATTGAATTCTTGACAGAGAAAAGAGTGAGATAGTCACTGGTATGGATGTGAATGAATCAGTGGAATAGAGCAAGGTGGTAATCAAGCTTGATTTGAACTACTTATTGAACCTAAAATTGTGTTTGAGTTTGCCTTGATTCGAATGGAATGTACTCACCTTGAACGTAAGTGGGGTCGAATAGTTAGATCTTTCGGGTATATTTAGTGGTCTTTGATTGACATATTCGGGTTTGAACATAGCATCGAATGTTTACGAAAGAAACAAGATGAGCGGATGAAGTTCAAATGAAACTGTACGGATGAATCGTGAGTGATTTAGTTTGTTCTTCAGTCCTAGCAGAATGAAAGTGATTGTTTTTGTGTGATCATAACTTGCAGGAACTGAGTCCTTTCTGTGGCTTGGCCCAAGGCCTACAGTTACAATATCGGATCCTGAACTCGTTAAGGAGGTGATGAACAAGTATGACATCTACCAGAAGCCCAATAACCCAAATCCGCTGACGAAGCTGCTTGCACAGGGAGTTGTCAGCTATGAGATGGATAAATGGGCAAAGCACAGAAAACTAATCAACCCTGCTTTTCATATGGAGAAATTGAAGGTTCTCCGTGGCTATGATTTGTATTTTACATGCTCGTTATTACTTGATTCCTAGATGTCTAAAGATTTCATAATTAAGTGAACAATCTTAAACTTTCATCATACTGTGATGTACTGAGACAAGGCTGCTTTATGGCTATTGCTTGGAACAGCTCATGATTCCGGCATTCTATCTGAGTTGTGATGAAGTTTTGAACAAATGGGAAAAGAGTCTATCGCCGGAAGGATCATGTGAGGTGGACGTGTGGCCATATCTACAAAATTTAACGAGCGATGCAATATCAAGAACTGCGTTCGGCAGTAGCTACCAAGAAGGGACAAGAATATTCGAACTTCAGAGAGAACAGGCAGAGCACGTCATCAAGGCTTCACAGTCTATATATATTCCAGGATGGAGGTAAAAAATGAAACATGTCAATGACCTGCCTCTAAGAAATCTTTGTAGCAAAAGCTTAGATTTTATTGAAAAGGATCTTCCAATCTTTTCGCTGTGTAGATTTGTGCCGACGAAAAGAAACAAGAGAATGAAAGAAATCGAAAAAGAAGTTCAATCATCGATCCGGAGTATCATTAGTAGAAGGATTAAGGCAATGAAAGCAGGGGAAGCAAGTAGCGAAGACTTATTGGGCATTTTATTAGAGTCCAATTTCCAGGAAATCAAACAACATGGTAACAAGAGTTTCGGAATGACCATTGACGAGGTGGTGGAAGAGTGCAAGCTGTTTTATTTTGCTGGTCAAGAAACCACTTCAGTGTTACTCGTGTGGACGTTGATTTTGTTGAGTAGATTTCCCGACTGGCAGAAACGAGCCCGTGAAGAGGTTTTGCAAGTCTTCGGGAGCCAGACACCTGATTTCGATAGTCTGAATCACCTGAAAATTGTAAGTAGTTCCCAACCAAAAACTTTGAATCTCCCCAAGCATGAGACATAACCATTTAATCGCATAACTTGCATTCACACACTCTCTGATGTTGGACATCTTTATACATTACATTGGCATCCATGCTGTTTATTTTTGTAATACAGAATTTCCCCCTAGTCATTTGATTTTCAGGAAGGATTTGTAATTTAAAACACGACTGCACATGCAGAAATCAGTGGTATTCTTGAACTGCAATGGGGTACATAACTCTAGTGAGGTCCTTCTTAATCGTCTTCTTGATTGCAGGTTACCATGATCTTGAATGAAGTCTTAAGACTTTACCCACCTGTAGTTGGTCTTGGTCGAAAAGTCACCGAAGAAACCAAGTTGGGGAAACTAACATTACCAGCCGGGGTGCAGATCTCATTGCCAATTATCTTATTACATCACAGCCGAGAAATTTGGGGGGATGACGCAATGGATTTCAATCCAGAGAGGTTTAGCGAAGGTGTTGCAAAGGCGCAGAAGAGGCAAGGTATATTTTTCCCCTTTGGGTGGGGGCCTCGAATATGCATTGGCCAAATGTTCGCAATGATGGAGGCGAAAGTGGCGCTTGCTATGATTCTACAACGGTTCTCGTTCGAGCTTTCACCGTCTTACACGCACGCTCCTCAGACGATAATAACGCTGCAACCTCAGCATGGTGCTCACTTGCTTCTGCACAAGCTCTAAGAGTTTAGATCACTGTTTCTACATTTGCATGAAGTGAGATTTCTGGTGGTGTAAAGTAATACTTTATATGGGAATAATTGGTGTACTCTTTATGAATCTAATGTTGCTCGCATTGGACAGTGAACTAAAATTGATAAAATTAATACACAAAACCTAGTAATTCTCGAACTTTAAGGCCATGTTTATTTTCAAGGATGGATGGATTAATGCATGGCAGAAACTTGGAGGAGATGGGATAAAATACTTACATATTATGTTTACTAGTGTAGTCAAAAAATGGTTTGCTGTTAAATGATAAAATCATACATAAGATTTGGCGGGCCCAGCGTACTTTTACATGCAAGGTCTAATACTAGATTTGGTGGGCTGGATATTTTCTTAACATAAATCATGACGAACTCTTTTAAAATTTGATCTAATTATGAATATTTTTTTTTATTTGAGAAATTATCAACACCTCCTCAATATTTGATGAAATTGTGTAATTTTGGATAGAGGTTTGGAATTGTTAGTTCTTTTTTATATTTTTCTTTTCTTTAGAAAAAGAATTGAAAATTTGTAAAAAAAAAAAAAAAAAAACTCGAGTTGGGTGAAAAATTATTTTAAAAAGTATGTCCACTATGTTCATAAAAAAAATTAGAAAATATTAAAATATGATTAAAATGATAAGTTATAGTCACAAAAACATTTTGATTAGTTTACCACAAAAAATAGATAAAAATCTAATGGAGACTATGTTAGTTGTTGAACAGTCTTTTAAATAAAAAAGAATTGATAATTTGTTAAATACTAAAAAGATATTAATAATTAATTAAACATCACGTGAGTTCATCGCAATTTATGAAAAATGTACATTTAGATCGATGCACATTTTTCAACCAAAGCGTCATTATTTGCTAAGAAATAAAAGGAATATAGAAAGTTCGAGTGGCTAAAGTTGAAGCAGCTACTTGTGAAGTAATAGAACGAAAAGCAGTGACTAGAGTGGAAGAGTCAGAGTCGAAAAGAGAATTCCTTATTTCTTCCTCTTATTCGAAACCGTGCATGCATGAGACGTTCATCTCTCACGGCATCTAAGTGATCAAAGAAAGAAGAACTCATCTTCTTTCCTTTCTTATATATTACCTTCCTCGTGTGTGTATAAGATCGAATCCTTAGTTACTATATACCCCTTTCATTTAATTAAGAGTATAGATATATAATAGATAGATTTGCCTATGAAAATTATTATAAAAAACTATATTATTACCAATATTGCATCTATATAACTAATATGTTATTGACTTTATTTAATATTGTGTGTTTATATATGTATATATTTTTACGTTGCTAATGATTATCTCATATTATTTTTTCTGTGAAAATAATAAATTTTAAATTAATTCCGCATTTTGTAAAAAAGTAAAATCTGTATTCTAATCTCGAAAGATAAAATTTGGGATAGATAAATTTAGATAAGGACTGAGTAAAATTTTTTATAGTTTATTTATAGTAGATGAGGTTTCTAACTAAATTAAATATAAAATATAATCCTCAAACATAAGATAAATGCAAATTGAATTAATTAGTATCCTAATATACAAAGAAAATTCCTAATTAATTTAAAGTAGATCAGGTGCCTCTGACCAATTTTTTTATTTATAATTAAAAATAATAAAATTTTCAAAAATTAGTATTTAATAAAAAAATTAGCTTAATTGTAGCCGATCATCTATTATTGAATTATTATTATAAATGTATCACAAATTATTTTTAATAATAAAGCTATATATGAACTTTTACCACTGATTATTGCCGGTATCAATTTTATATTTATAAAACCCATTATTATAAATTAACTTAAAAACTTTTATCACTTAATATATATATATGTATATAGTAAATAACAATATTTTTATTTTACTAAAAATTAGGAAGAAAATTCAGCCAAAAAAATTTTTTTTCTTGGCTCAATCAAATTTGAACCAATTATATTACAAATGCAATACACTTGCCATGTGATTGATGTACAGTTTAAGAAAAGTGACCAATCACAAAGTAAGTATATTGATACTTGCTCTATGAATTGGATTAGTTCAGTCGAACCAAGTCTGGATAAGAATTTTCCTATGATTGGTCACTTTCTATCAACTACAAACCAATAACACCACAGATTTATTGTATTTACTGTATAATTGATTTGAGTCCGATCAAATCCAATTTGAGTTAAGTTTTTAGGGAGCTATAAAAAGGGACAGTCAGCTGGAGATATGTACTACACTGACAAAGGTTAACATAAAGACAAAATGGAAGGTGTATGGCAAATAATTGCTGCATCTTTAGGCTTTGTGGTGTTAATATGGGCATGGAGAGTGGTGAAATGGGCTTACATGAGGCCGAAGAGGGTGGAAAAGTTGCTAAGAAAGCAGGGTTTCAATGGGAGTTCCTATAGATTGGTGAATAGGGAATTGAAAGAGCGGCTGAAGATGGTGAAAGAAGCTAAGTCCAACCCCATCAATCTTGATGATGATATCAAGCCAAGAATCCTTCCTTTTTATACCAAAACCATTCAAACATATGGTATGATTGTTTTCTTGTATTTATTTATTATTTTATTTTTTTTTGGGTTGATTGAATTTTAGCCTATAGTGAGAAGAATATATATATATATAGCAAATTCTAACTTTTCGGAAAAAAAAAAGAAAAAAAAAACCTCCATAACTCCCCCGGTTTTTTAGAAGTTCAGGGGTTATGTCGTTCTTTTTTTTATTTTTCATGTTTTAAACCCTTTATATTTGCTTAAATTTTTTAAAGAAAAATTATTGTCCTTTAATTTATTCCTGGAAATTGATCTAATGGTGTTTTTATAGGGATATTTAACCCAATATTTTTCATGAAGTCTTGCTGGATTGATTGTTTTGTATGTGAGCTCTTGATTGATGCTATTAGTGTTGTAGCATTTTCAGAAAAGATTCCAGTGCCCCAATTTTATTATTTGTTTGGTTAATTTAAGTGAACGGGCAAATGTGTATTGGATTTTTTATTTCAAATTCTATGGGGTTTTTTATTATAATTTTTTTAATATAAAATATATTTTATCCCCCAAATTATTTTTGATGTAATATTTACCCTTAATTATAATTAAGGGTTAAATTTATTTTTATCTCTTGTGATATATCAAAATATCAAAAATCCCTTTCTGAAATTTGCAATATAAAAAATCATCCCTATATTATGAATAAATCATCGCACCGTCCCTTGGTCAACTTGAACCTATTTTTTAGAAACAATGACTAAAATAGCCCTTTTAGTCAACCGATCAAATTAGGTCTATTAATATATAATTATTTTAATTTACTATTTATAATATATATAATTATAATTTTAAAAAATTTAAAATAATAATTATAAATTCCCTCCTCCCCTTCCCTTGGCCCACCGCCCGTTTGGGCAATGTCGATCGCCTAGATCTGGGCGATCGATGTCGTCCTCGATGGAGATAGACAACGGCTGTCGCCAGGGGTGAGGAGGGCGCTGCGCCCTCCTCTTCGCCATTGCCGCTACATTTTTTTTCTTTTAATATATAATTTTTAATTAATTTAATTTAAATTATATTTTATTATATAAATAATTATATAATTATTAATAAATATTATTATATAAAATAATATCTTATTTTTTATAAATATATATATATTATTATATATATTAGATGTGAGAGAAGGGCAAAAATATCAAAAAGGGTATTTTCATAGCAAATTCGCAGTCGAAGCACGTGTTGCCCAATTTCTGTAGCGAGGGGGTTTTTTGAACTTTATTTTATATCACAGGGATATACGATACTTTAATTTTTATAAGGGATGTTTTAAACATTCCTATTATTAAAAGGGCATTTTTAAATTTTTTCCTTATAATTAACATATGCATATCATGTGCATAGGGACAGGCGGGGTTACTTACTGAAGTTAGAGTAACATGAAATAGTATTCTATGATTGAGTGGATTTATCAGGTCTCAACTTTATAAAATTCTTGAGAGCCAGATAGTAGTGGGATGGATGTAAATGAACCAATGGATTAGGACAAGTGGTACTCAATCTTGATTTGAACTTCTCATGGAACGTAAAATTGTGTTTGAGTTTGCTTTGATTGTCATATGATTCGATGTCAGACGGGCTCTAATAAATCTGAAACATGAGTGGAGCTCGAATAGTTTGATTTTTGGTATATATATATATATTGTTAGTACAAGATAACAAATGGAAAACACTCTATGTCAGACGGGCTCTAATCAACCTGAAATATGAGTGGAGTTCGAATAGTTTGATTCTTGGTATATATATATATATATATATATATATATTGTTAGTACATGATAACAAATGAAACGATAAGTGGACCGAGTTCAGATGAAACTTTAGCGATGTACTGTAAGTCGATTATTGAGCCTTAGTAGATGAAATTGATCGTTTTTGTGCGATCATAACTTGCAGGAACTGAGTCCTTTATGTGGCTTGGCCTAAGCCCTACGGTTATAATATCAGATCCTGAACTCATCAAGGAGGTGATGACCAAGACTCACATCTACAAGAAGATCAAGAATGCGAATCCACTGACGAGGCTGCTTGCACAAGGCCTTTTCAGCTATGATTTGGATAAATGGGCAAAACACAAGAAAATCATCAACCCTGCTTTCCATATGGAGAAATTGAAGGTTTTTTATTGCCATGTTATTACCTAGTTCCAAGATGTCTGAAAGAATATTTCATACTTTAGTAAACTACCTTAAACTTTCATGCATCATAAGATGATCATGTGCTGCTTTTTGGCGATTGCATGGCAACAGCTCATGATTCCGGCCTTCTATTTGAGTTGTGACGAAGTTTTGAACAAATGGGAAAAGAGTCTATCGCCAGAAGGGTCGTGTGAGGTGGACGTGTGGCCGTTTCTACAGAATTTGTCGAGTGATGCAATATCAAGAACCGCGTTTGGTAGCAGCTACCAAGAAGGGAGAAGAATATTCGAACTTCAGAGAGAACAGGCCGGGCACTTCTTCATCGCCTCGCGGTCTATGTATATTCCAGGATGGAGGTAAACAAGACATGCTTAGATTCTGATGAAAAACATCATCCAAACTGAGCCTTTGATCACACAAAATTATAAAGAAAAAAACTTATCTTCCTATGCTCTAAACTTGCTTTTTCGCTGTAGATTTGTCCCGACAAAACGGAACAAGAGAATGAAGGAAATCGCAGAGGAAGTTCAGTCTTTGATCCGAGGTATCATTAGTAGAAGGGTTGAGGCAATGAAAGCAGGGGAAGCGAACAACGAAGACTTATTGGGCATATTGTTGGAGTCCAATGCCCGAGAAATCGAACAACATGGTAACAAGACCTTTGGAATGACTATTGATGAAGTGGTTGAGGAGTGCAAGCTGTTTTATTTTGCTGGCCAGGAGACAACTTCATCGTTGCTCGTGTGGACCTTGGTTCTGTTGAGTCGATATCCCGACTGGCAGAAACGAGCCCGTGAAGAGGTTTTGCAAGTTTTCGGAAGACAAACTCCAGCTTTTGATGGGTTGAATTACCTGAAGATCGTAAGTAGTTTCCTATAAAAAAATTTGAATCTGCCTAAGCTCGAACCAGAACTATTTAATCAAGTGCATAGCTCATACTTGATTTATGCTCAGGATAAATATATTGACACTCTCTAAGATCGGACATATTTAAATATACAGTGATCTTTTGTATGTTATATATATTCACTTGACATAACTCTTGAGGGGTCCTATATAATTGCAGGTCACCATGATCTTATACGAGGTTTTGAGGTTTTACCCACCGGTAGTTACTCTTGGTCGAAGAGTGACTGAAGAAACCAAGTTGGGGAACTTAACGTTGCCAGCCGGGGTGCAGATCTCATTGCCACTTATCTCATTACATCACAACCGAGATATTTGGGGGGACGACGCAATGGAATTCAAGCCAGAGAGGTTTAGCCAAGGCGTTGCCAAGGCGCAGAAGAGGCAAGGCATATTCTTCCCGTTCGGCTGGGGATCTCGCATATGCATCGGCCAAGTGTTCGCAATGATGGAGGCGAAAGTGGTGTTGGCTATGATTCTACAACGTTTCTCGTTCGAGCTTTCACCGTCTTACCAACACGCTCCTCAGAGGGTGGTAGCGCTTCAGCCTCAGCATGGTGCTCATTTGCTTCTGCACAAGCTCTAGAGTTTTGATCACTGTTTCTACATTTGCATGAAGTGAGATTGCTGGTGGTGTATTATAATACTTTGTATGGGGATAAATTGGTGTACTGTTTTTGAACATATTGTTGCTCAGACTAAATTACAGTCCTTGCTTCATGTTTGATGCACCATATGATGATTTTACTTGGTCGTCATTCATTACTCTTTTTAAACTCTTTATCACTCACATTATTAATAATGCACTTTTCATATAGTAACTTCAGGTATGATCATATACGATTCCGAGTTTCGGACTCGATTTTTTCAAGATTAGCCGAACTTTTGGTCTGAACGAAAAATAAATTAATGATAACAAAGAAAAGATAAATATATATTTCAATATCTATGTCTGTATTATTCATTGAAAATACGACCTCAGAGTAATTAATTTGAATGACAAAATATTTATTGATAAAAGTACCCTTAAATGTACTTATTTTTCCAAAAATATTTATTCTTTTAATTAATATGGTCTCTTATCCATTGAAATTGAAAAAGAAATGGTGCTTTGGACCAAAGTTTGAAGAAAATCATAAAATTGGAGGGAAATAGTTGTGTTTCCATCCCCCTCCAAACAGGTTTCTATTACAAACTTCCTGATTATGTGCATGGTAGACATGTTCATTTCCTAGTCTTATTCTATTAGGTTTCTTCATTGTAAGTCTATAAATACGTGGGGTAAACTCATTATTCAATACTTTCTTATTATTGAATTAATACTATTTTTTTTCAAAAATCTTAAATTTTAGCATAATCAATTAATGGAAAAAAATGTAATTTTAGTTGTGTAACTTATGGGGGTGGCAATTTTGTTCTTGCACAAAATTGATTTTCGCCAATTTAGTCCTGTAACTTTAAAATTTTGGCAATTTTCATCTTTTTTTTTCAGCCAAATAATTGAATGTGACTTGCACATGATCCAATTAAATTACAATTTTAGTCCTGTAACTTAAGAGACGTTGGCATATTTAGTCCTATAACTTGAGAGAATTGATTTGGTCCTTCATGAATTTATTTACAGGACTAAAATTGCAAGTTATATTACAATTTCCAGTCAAATTGGTCGGGAAAAGACTAAAATTGCCAAAAAAATATAAAGTTACAGGACTAAATTGTGAAAATCAATTTGTACAGGACTAAAAATGCCACTCCCTAAGTGACCGAACTAAAATTGTAATTTTTCCTTAATTAATTTAGTTTAGTTTTAGGTTAATTGTTCTACATTAATACCTCTAGCCCTATAAAGTCCGCTGCTCCTGAAGATGGCGACCCTGTGTTCAGGGGTGATGAGCAATGTGACATCCCTCTGGGTTTATCGAAGGCGTTGCAAAGGTGCAGAAGAGGCAAGGCATATTCTTCCCATTCGGCTGGGGACCTCGCATATGTATCGGCCAAATGTTTGCAATGCTGGAGGCAAAGGTGGCGCTGGCCATGATTCTACGACGTTTCCGTTCGAGCTTTCACCGCCTTATACGCACGCTCCTCACATGGTCATAACGCTTCAACCTCAGCATGATGCTCATTTGGTTCTGCACAAGCTCTAGAGTTTTGACTCTTTCTATGTTGCATGACTCAAGAATGCTAGTAGTTAATAGTGGTAATCATGTTAGTAACAATACACTTATTATATAATGGGTTCAGATTTAATCAGACCCGATCAGATTCAAATTCATTTACAAGAAAAATGTTTATATAATGATGGCGAAATGTGTTAGGATCCACCAATTTTGACCCGACTCATAAATGTGGGGTTGGTTTCGAGATGTTTTTGATTGGATAGGGTTGCGCTTTGTGGGGTTTAATTGGGTCTTGGCTCTGAAATGAATCCAAATCAGTTCATTTGGGTCCAAAAGGGAGAATAATAAAGTTTAATAATTTTGGTAAAATAACCCATACATATATGACAATCACTTTGGTGTGTAATATTTGTACCGACTAAATTATTGCTCTTATGTTAAAAAAATAAGTAGTTTATTTTTTTATATTTTAAAAAAATAAACAAAATACCTCCCTCGCATGAGTAGTGTGATATACGTGCCTTTTTTTAAAAAAAAATAGTTTTCTTTATTCTACAATTATTGAATCTTATCTAACACAAATTAACGGCTCATATTACATTTGTAATGATCTATGGTTCATATAAAATCTTATTTAAATTAACGGCTGATATCTAGTCTTAAAAAATTAATGGTCCAAATTTAATTTACATATATAATTTATATACAAAATTTAAAAATATATATTTGTAATATATGTAATATATATAATATATGATATATGTAGATAATATATATTATATATAATATTTAAATATATGTATGTATAGCCCCAAACCCCCTCCCCCCCATCGCACCACCGCCCCCCTCCCCTCCCTAGCAGCCGTCTCCCCTTTCCCATGCCCAGAATCCCACCCCCGCAAACCCAACTGTGCCTTCTTTCCCCCTTCGCTACCCATTGTCGTTGCCCACCCCTCGTCGCCAACGAGCCCGACTACTCCTCTCCTATTTTTTTTAATTTTTTTGTATTTTTTTATTAATATTAGATATATATTGTATATATGTATGTGTATGTATAATTTATAATTTCTTTTTTGTAAATAATTATTTTTATATTTCTTTATTTATATTATATGTATATTATAAAATTTATAATTTATGTTTACAACTTTTATAAATCTTAAACCATCGATCTATGTTAAATTATCTAAATAAGAAATTATCTAAGCCATTGATTTTTTTATAAATCTCCACTATTAATATATATATATGTACAAGAAAATTCAACAGTTCAGATTTAGGGATATAAATATTATTTTATAAGTAAAATTTAATTAAAATCACACATAAGGCGTGTGTGTTGCATCTCTCGCATGAGGGGGTATTTTGCTTCTTTTTTAAGAATACAAAGGGGTAAATTGAGAATTTTTTTTCACAAAGGGGTAAATTACAATTTTCATATAATACTGAGGGCAAAATGCATTTTGTCCTTTATCTAAAATTCACAATATTCGTTGTAAAGACGTCAGAATTAAATTTATAATAACTACCACATTCATTCATTTAATTTCAAAGAAAAATCACGATAATACTCAGATGAATAAAATTACTATTTGAAACGTAAAAATAATATAACAGGTATAAATATTTAAAAATAGCATATATATATATATAAATGAAATGATTTATTAAACATATATATAATGAAAAGCCAAACTGAAAATACACTTCAACTCATATATAATATTTTGCATACAATAATTGAGAATAATTACACCCTCCATTTTTAAAATTTTGTACAATTACATGTACATTTTTTATAGTTTAAAAAATTATATTTAGGGTCCCGGACATTTGATTCTGTCTAATAAATAGATTTCTTTATTTGAGTTAATATTCACCAAATTTATTGATTTTAGCTAAAAAAAATAAATAAAAATTCATATTTATTTATAATTAACTTATTACTAACTTGTTGCAAGTCAAATAAGTTCTTCTTAATATCAATAAATATAAAGTAACTTTTATCTAATACAAAATGTATTACATTTTAACAAAAAAATACCTTATGGGATATTTATAAACAATAAACTTAATTTTTTAAGAAAAATATATTAATAAAACAAGTAAAAATTAATTAGTTTTTGCAGGTTAGATCTGTCGAGTCCTAATTTTCAGGTCCAATAAAGTGCAGGGCGTGCCCAAATTCAAGGGAGCATTTAATTTTATGGACTCATCTGAGGCGCTTCTTAATCTTGTCCAAACTCATCCTAAATTCGTCCCAAATAATTTTTATAAATATACTTAATTTATTTAAAATATTTAACTTTTATCTAATACTTATATTATAAAATAAATTACATATTTTATATATAAATACTTTATTACATACTTATAAATATATAATCTTAATTTTTTAAAAATATATACCAATTATTCAAAGAAAAAAAAGTAATTGAGTTTTGTAAGTTTAACGTTCCCAGTTTGAATTCTCGACAAGTTAAAGATGGAAATTGTCGAAATTTTAGATTTAAGAAGGAACAGAACGGGTCTCAGGTCCGACCAAATCAACCCGACTCATGTGGTCCTCTGACAAATGATATTTCAACAAGAACTGAAAGAAATTATGAAATTTAATATAACATTAAATGATTTGGCCTACATACTTAAAACTTATTTAATAGTAATTGTTAAAGGAATTGAAACTAGTCGGCAATGGAACACACACAACTATACATCTCAATAACTCGTAAAACTTTGGGTTAATTACACTAAAAGCTCCTCCAATAATATGAAATTATATTTTTTTCATAATAACTTTAAAATTATACTTATAAACCCTAAAAAAATCACTATTTATACCTTACACTCTTTAAGATTTGGGCCGAAAATGCTACTGTAAGAGTAAAAAAATTACATAAATTTCTAATTTTATCCCTCATTTAACGTTCTCATGTAATAAGTTTGTATTTAGAAGAGAAAAAAATATAATAATGTTAACCTCGCTCCTATATATATATATATATATATATATATATTAGTAGAAAAATATATATGAGAATGTTAAATGAGGGGTAAAGTTGAAAATTGATATACCTATATATTTGCTTACCTTAAGATTTTCCTCCCAAACCCTAATAGAAGGGAATTGGGTGTCAATGGAAAATTTTGCATTTTTAGAGAGTTGTCTAAGTGTAATAAACCCCAAAATTTTTAGAGATAATTATATTTACACCACCTAATTTATAGTCTATTTACACAAATCATTTATAACTTATCAGTAAAAAAAGTGGTTGGAAGATGTAAAAAGACTTATTTGCCCTCCAGTGACAGCCTAAAAAAAAGAAAATCACTTAAAAACAAACTAAGTGTATAGACCATTTTGCCTTTTGTTTAAAATTTCAAAATTTTCCTTTCCCCCTACCTTTTGTCTATTATACTTATATGTATGTGTATACATATAATATATATGTATATATTTATTACATATAATAATGTATATTATATTTTATTATATGACATATATGCTATAATATACGGGCACTCCAAAATATTACTTGAAACATTGTCAAACACGTGTTGCACATGAACATTGCTCGACAAAGTCTTGAAACACGTGTCGGACATAGCATCCCACTATCCAAAAATATGAAATAAAAAGAAAAAAAGAACATAGTATCGGGCATGCCTGTTGTCTTGTCAGACACATTAGAGTTTTTTTATAATTTTAAAAAGTTTTCAATTGTTTTTAGGAATAGTTACATTTATACCTCCTGAACTATGATCTATTAATAAAAATCAATCCTATTTTTTTGAATATTTATACATACACCCACCAAATATGTCAATATTATTTATACTAACCATCCATATTTTTGAAAAGTTCATGTGTACCCCCCCCCCCCGCCCACCCCCCCCCCCCCTCCAAAAAAAAGAAAGAACACATCAATATCATTACATAAAACCCTACTTTTTGACCTTCAAGAGTAAATTCTATAATTATACAAAGGCATGATTGATTTGTATAAACAAAGCATATGCGAGAGGGCATAAATATAAGGATTAAAGGCATTTTTAATCCTCTAACTCTAGTCAATTTCCGTTTTAATCTTTTATCTTTATGGAGTTTGAAAAAAATTCTATAACTTTTTTATTTGCTCAATTTCAGGACATATATTGTTGGATTTTATCAAAGTTATCGAAAAATATCACCAAAATTTGACGAGCCATTTCAAATTAGGAAAAAGTGATGTTATTGACTAATTCTATACGACGTGGCAATTACATGATTTAATAAAAAAAAGTGACATAGCATTATGATATGGATTGTTGAGGAAGAAAATGTATAAATATATTTTTATAATTAAATATATAGTATTTATGTTATATATATACACAATTATGTATATACATCAAAATACACATATATATTACCTAAAAATGGCAGCAATCAGCGTTGTCCAACCTCCAGGCGACAATGATGCCGCCCAAAATAGTTTGGGCGGCATCGCCGTCGCCCCAGGTCGCCCAGAATAATAGGCGTTGCAGTCACCCAACTTAAGCAACGGTAACTCGCCCTAAATTTGAGTGATCGCGATTTGCCCTAAATCTGGGCGACCACGAAGAAAGAAGGCATTGGTGCCGCCCAGCTTTGGAGACGAATCATTTTAGTGATAAAGTAAAAAAAATAATAATAACAAATATACTTGACTATATTTTACTAATTGATAATGACATACCGGTTGGAAATTTTTGAAATAAAGTAATTTTTTTCTCCAAGAAAAAAAGGTAGCATTATCAGAAATCTAAATAGATATGGAAAGAAAAATTGCAGGGTTCCCATTCTTAAGAAAAATTCTATTTGGAATTAGATTGAGCACAATTTAATTATATGATAATTATATTATATTAAAGTTGGTCGGAATTATGATGCCACTTTGTCAATTTTCTCCTAAAATCACAAAATTAAAACAAGTGATTGACTTTTTTTAGAACACTGACAAGTTATAGGACTAAAATGATAAAAAGAATATAATTATAGGATTAAAAATACAATTAAACCTTATACGAATGCGTGATTAATACAATTTTTTTTATAATAATACACTTATTATGTAATCATGCACAATTAAAAAAGAAATGATCCATCATATAATAAATATAATTACACTTATTATATAATTAATTCGACGCTGTACTACCTAGTTTGTACAAAGACATTTTGGTAAATGCCATAAATTGTTCGTTAAATTTTGCGTTTATAATCACTTTAGTTTGTCATTTTCATTTCCTAATTCATCATCTCTAAAACTCATTTTTTGTTTCATTTCAATACCTTGGACAACTTTTCAACATAAAAGTTATCTGAATCTGATCATGTAATAAGTACATGCTTTAATTTCAAGAATAGATAAATTGATATATACCCTTTTTAAAATAAAAAAGTTACATAAATATTTTTAAAAATTTAAAAATTAATTCTGAATCTTTTTCACCGGAAAAGGTACCAAAAGATTAGAACGCAACAAATATGAAATTTAGGTTAGAAAACAAATATTAGGTACTAAACTAATTTTACATATAAACTTGAGGGACCATTTGTGATATTCACCCAAAATTTTCCCAAGTTACTTGCAAGAAACAAAAGAAAGTACAGAGACAGTAAGGTAAGCTTCGAGCCAACCACCTCTCTGTATAAGTCTCGACAACGTCACCAACACCGTTTTTATCAGCCCCAAAAATGGCCTATTTGACCATCAAATTTCTCAGTTTTGGTTGTTCTTGAACTTCTTCGCCTTCTTCTCTCGAGAAATCAAGAACCCATTATCAGTTCAACGGCAAAAGAACAGAAAAAAATGGCGGATTTTTTCTCTGAAGAAATCATAATCAACATCCTCCGGAGGTTGCCCGTCAAAGTCCTTCTCCGCTGCACCAGCGTTTGCAGATCATGGTACATTCTAATCACCAGCCCTGAATTTATTTCCTCGCATTTGAACTTCGCCGCTGACAGCAAGAAGAGAACCCCTTTCCTTCTCCTCAGGCGCCTTGTTAGAAATTCCGAGCAGTATGATTTGTACTCGGACAACGAATCTTTTGCCCGGATTTCGACATTCGAATTCCCATTTAGAAGCATAAACTCTTGTTTTACGATTGTTGGTTGCTGTAATGGTTTGTTGTGCCTTTCTGATGATCGAGTTTATTACATGCACACAGTGATTCTGTGGAACCCCTGTATCAAGAAATCGGTTCTTCTCCCCAAACCCAACTTGATTTACAGTTCATATGGTTCATTTATGCAGACTCTTGGATTTGGGTTCGACCCGATTGCTAGTGATTATAAGGTTATTAGGATAACTTATGTGGATTGCGGCCGGGGCCTGCCCCTGGTTGAGCTTTACAGGCTGAGCACTGGGGTGTGGCAAGATTTGAGCTTCTTGGCTTTTGAGTATGTTATATATAATCGATCTCGACAAGCCTGTGTCAATGGGGCTACTCATTGGATTGCCCGTAGCACGGATTGCTATGATTTGATCGTGTTGTTCGATATGTGTGGTGAGGTATTTCGAGAGATGATGCTTCCGCTTAGTCTTGTTGATAACGAGTCAATGAGGAGTAAGGACTTGGGGGTGTATAAGGAGTCTCTTGCTGTTATTGTGTGGAGCGTATCGGGGCCGCAGCCTGGCTTTTGTGTTTGGGTGATGAATGAGTACGGTGTGGAGTCGTCTTGGACTAAACACTTCAGCATCGATTTACATGAGTTTGGCAGAGAATATGTGAGGCCTCTGTGGATTAGAAAACAAGGTGAGATTATCACGGTTTGGCAGGACGGGCGTTTGATTGCGTATGATCACAATGGAGGTGAAGTTAAGGATCTTGGAGTCCATGGCTCAAGATGTGAGGACTATCGCCGCTCTGTTCATGTGGATGGTTATATGAAAAGTTTGGTTCTTTTGGAGAAGGGTTCTTGTTTCTCTGATGCCGTTACACGCATCAAATTACCAGCTCTGCAGACCGATGATTGTGATTCTAGCTATGGAAGTGATTGTGAGCATAGCTCTGAGAGTGATTACAAACATGGCCATGGGAGTTACGGTGGGCTGTTTGTGAGACAGTGAAACTTGAAGTGAACACTGCAGAGCAATAAAGGTTTGATGTACGTATGTTTCTAGTCTTGATTTATTTCTTTGTGCTATTGTTGCTGTCATTTACTGTAATTCTTGTGATCTATGATGTACTAATGAGTTGTGTCAATCCCTTTTCTACTTTGATTTCACTGAGTTTCAATTCTATCATGACCTTCTAAATTTTTGCCCAAACCAGTGATATAAGTTCCTTTCAAAAGAGCAACGAGTTCCCAACTTAACTTCAAAATCTCAAGAAGATAGTTCTATTCTTTAAATCAATTACAAACTTGTCATTACTAACATGTTATAAGTCTTATAATTCATTTTGTCCGAACACTTTAATAGCTTCTTTTTAAATAAGATTTTTTTAACATATTATAAGTTAAAAACAAAATATTATATAAGAATATGAACTCTTGCAAGTAAATTTAGCCAAACATTTTTGTTTGGGACTCAAGATTTGCGCCCTTTTCGTCGATTTAGATCTAACCGGACTCCACATTATAGTCGTCAATCCGACCCTTGCAAGGTTATGCTTTTGTCAAGTGAATTCATACAAATACGAACATATGGTCTTATAAATAATCTAAACCGTTGAGGGCCAACATATGCTATTTTTTCAGAGAATAAATTTGTGTTCTACCTCGATTTTGCATCTGAACTCACAGTAGTACTGTAGTATTTCAGTTGAACACCTCTCAGCAAGTCTAACATGTGTTGTATTGGTCTTTTCATGTTTCTCTCCGGATTTTGCTGCCCTTGGAGGTCTGTCGCAACCTCGAACCCGGAACATAATGGATGACAACTATCATAGTTGTATGGATATTTTTAAGAAGAGAAACTTGGGCAGAATAGACATCAAAGGAATTCATGTTTGAACCATCTTGTCTTTGCTTTTCCCTTTCGTAAGGATTCTTCTATCTTACAATTCCATGAACCAGATATCACTGAAAAGATTTTTCAGATGCATCATTCATGCCTAATATTGACCACATTGAGTGAGAAGTACTTCATATATTTGTCCTTTTATAAGTACAAATATATACATAAAAATATTAAATAACGGACAAAATTAAAAATTTCTCTAATTCTTTTAATTACTATTAGCATTTTTCATCCAAATTCTAGCAAGTCCAATCCTTTAAGCAAAGGAGGCCTTAAGATTATATTATATTTATTTTTTACATCTGGACGTGATGTGAAATAATGGATCACATGTTACACATTCCCCCCAAAAAAAACAAGTATATGCCCTTGCTTAAAATTATCACACATATTTATATACTTAATTATTGTTGCATGCGTTTCCTACAAATATATAAAAAAAATTATGATGAAGAAGATAATATTGGTGAGAGAATAAGAAAGAAAAAAGTCGGTCAGAGGAAAGAGATAAAAACTATATTAAACTATGGGTTTATTAAAAATATAGAAATTTGTAATAAAAAAATATGGAAAAGTCAAATGAGAGATAAACAATGGAGTGAAGTGTTGGGTGAGAGAAAAAAAATTACAATTGTGAGAATATTAAAAAAAATAAATTATTATTTTGATCAATTATTTTAAAGAAAAAAATAAATTAAAGGGTAAATTTGGGTATTCAAAAGTTGGTACATAAGAGGTTTTCTTTTATAATAGTATAGATAATCTATTTATACAAATTATTTATATATTTTGAAAAATTATACATACACCTATTAGAAACGTCTGTATTATTTACATAAATCTTCTATTTTTTGGAAAACTACACATACATCCCCAAAATATCGGCATCATTACACAAACTATTCTATATATTTTTTTTGAATGTCATGGGTGATTTTTGTAATTATGCAAAATAGGGGTAATATGTATGAACATATAATAAACCATCTTTTTTAATGTTTTAAAATAAAGTCCTTTTTTTTTTTTGCATTTTTTTTATTTTTCTGAAAATACTCTCTCATTTATAGAATGAATTAGAATCCATCAAATTAGGTTTGGATGGAAGAATTTGGATTTAGAAAAGAATTTCCGACAATTCTATTCTAAAAAATTTAAAATTTATTAATATTTTATAAATTTTAATTAAAAAATTGAAGTATTCGAAATCCTTTCTAGTATGACACTGTCCTAATAAATTCAAATGATTTTTTTTTTATGAGGGATTTGAATTTGGATATCAAAATAAATGATTATCATATTAGGAAGGTGGTTCGAATTGCAATAATTTATTATATAATTTTTTATTTGAATTATTTTTTTTTATTTTTAGCAATAATTTATCAATAAAATTATGATTATTGAAACCAAATAAGGAATCACTCTTTTCAATTATTGTTTTTAAAGAGCATATAATTTACTGTATCATTTAAAACATGATGTAATATGAAATATTAATTCCACATATTTAATGACAAATCGAATTTAATATTTCATATTTTTAAAGATCAATTGTATCATTTCTACCAAACATTCTTATCTATCAAGACGTTAAAAAATATACCTATCATAATTCATATATGTATGTAACTAATTGTGCAATTATTTATTAACTAAAAAAACACGCATTATTAAAGAATCACACGATAAATAATTTTATAATATGTTAAGTCTTTGGGGTTCGTTCGTCTGAATTTAGATTAATTGATTGATAATAATCCGTTCGAATTGGATTCAAATTTAAACAATTATATATTTTTATCACACACATATATATATGTATATATTGATTCAAAATTAGAGATTTAAGCATTCTTGACTCCTCTTTCCAAATTCTAACACTAATAGATGATATCGACTGTATAACGCTGAGAGCGTGATTGGTATAAAGAAACGAAATTAAGTGAAAATGGAATGAATTTAGGAATGGAATAAGGATGAAAAAGGAATCATATTTGAATGGCATTCCTATGATTGGTATATAGAAGTTTGGCTTTTTCCAATTTCACCTCTTTTTAATGAAATATTCCATCCTTTATAATTTAGATTTCGTTAAATCTAACGGCTAAGGACTTACGTGGAATAAATTTAAGAGATGAGCGAGTGCCAAAGTATATTTGAAAGACGAGGAACTAAAGCGAGACCCTGTGTTGAGAAAGCAAATTTGATGCACGTGTATAATTTAAATTTTTATTATTTACTTAATTAAAAAAAGAGAATAAAAATAAAATGAATAGTTAATCGGAATCGATAAAATGAATTAGTTTTAAATATGCATAAATAGAAAAAATATCTTAATTTTAAAGAGATGTGCATTTGGTAAAATCAACTCCAGAATTCGACAGAATAAATTTGCATATCAAATATCGAATCAAAATATTTAAGTCGGTTCGACAATTAATTATTTTTTTATAAATTCAGTTAATATATGATTGATCAAATTTTATTTAAAAAGTATAAATTAAATATAAATTTTCCAATACATAATATAATATATATTTGGGTAGTCATTTAATTTGATTTATCAAACATTTAATCAAAAGTTAAAAGAAAATTGTGTTGAAGACTCGATCAAAAATTTAATAACTAATGATGTTTTAACTTATTAATCAAAATTAAAGATGAGGTCTTATAAATAAATTTGAGATCATAAATTCGAAATCATCGAATATGTGGATATTGATGTATGGATTGAATGAAATATATTTAAAAAAAAAATCAAAATTTAATACATTCAGTTTGTTGTAAAATTGATTTTAGGTCAAATTGTTAACATTTCTGTCGATCATAACAAGGTGTAAAGATGAACTTAAATCGTGTGGCCAAACATCCCCAATTTTGTCACACTAGAAACACACGTACCACACTGTTCTGCACACCTACCAAATTAAGTCTGCTTCTTCACTGTTCCATCTCCATAGAACAATTCCTTTGCTTCTGCACTTAATTGCCTCCGATTTCCCTTTCCGATCAACTCAACAAGATGTCTGACTATTTACCAGAAGAAGCGTTGATCAACATCCTCTCAAGGCTTCCACCCAAGTCTCTCATCAAGTTTAGGTGCGTGTCAAAATCATGGAATTCGCTCATCTCAACCCCCTACTTCATTTCCCTGCACGCCCAACAATCAGCTCTTTCCAATTCCCGCGCCGACCCAGTTACCGATTTCATCGTCAGACGCTATTCCAAGAACGAGAAAGCTGAAATTTATTCAGTACATAGCGACAGCGCCGAGTTCCTTGAGCAGAATTACGTCAGAATTGAAAACCCTTTTCGCCATATGACGCGGTTCTATTACAGGATTGTGGGCTCTTCCAACGGTGTGTTGTGCCTCTCTGATGATTTATTTGGGCATACTCATTCAATTTTCTTGTGGAATCCCGTAATCAGGCGGAAAGTCGTTCTGCCTCTACCTAAATCGACTTTTGAAAGCACTTGGCCGTGTATGTGTGTGCTCGGGTTTGGATTTGATGTGAAAAATGGTGATTTCAAGGTTGTGAGAGTGGCGTATGCCCAAGTAGATTATGGGTATTCTGTGCCGCCTAAGGTTGAGGTTTATGCTCTGAGTACGGGGAGTTGGCGTCGAGTTGGTGGGAAAATCCCGCGGAGTTGGATGGTGGATTATTTCTGGACTCAGGCATTTGTTAATGGAAATGTGCATTGGGTTGCTTACAGGAGTAAGGCACGGCAGGATGAAGTGGAGAACTTGATTATAGTGTTTGACATGAGCGAGGAGGTGTTTGAAGAATTGCCGCTTCCAGATATCTTAACAAATGAGCTGCCGTTTAATTTGAATGCAGCGGTTCTTGATCAGTCCCTTGCTATTTATCAGTGCGATGCGCGTTCCTGGAGTAAGAGCTGCTCCATTTGGGTGATGAAGAAATATGGGGACGTTGCGTCTTGGAGCAAACTCCTCCATATTAATGTGCAGGAAGGATTTGGAGCGATTCTTGGAGTCCGAAGTAATGGTGATATTCTGTTGACTGCCAGAAACGGAGGACTAGTTGCCTATAATCAGGATACAAAGGCAACCAAGGAGCTTGGGATTCTAGGCACAAAAGATTCCTTTTACATCTGCTCCCATGCTGAGTCCCTTGCTTTGCTAATCGAGGGTGAAGAAGCACGAGAACAGTCACCTAGCGAAAATGTCGGTCAGTGTGGTTTTTTAGGAGACAATGATGAAGATCCATACGAGCGTGTTACCAAGGGTGAGGTCCGGAAGCAGTCCAGTATGCTTCAGTATCTTACTGCTATGCTCGATGGCTGGTTCATGTAGTTCTCGTCTAAGTTGTAAAAATGTCGTATAAGTATATAAAAACATCGAGCTCGACTCTGTTAATCGTTTCTTGATCCAAATAATATCAAATTTTTGTATCTTATGGTTCGTGCAATGTCTCAATTACGCTCAAACGTTTTAAGTTCCATAAGGCACGATCGATATACGAGGGACAATCTGCGTAAGGTCCCAGCTATGAGAAGGATGATCACGAAATGCCTCTTTTTTCTCATGATTAGATCGTACATAACGAATGTTTCTATCTGATTATGCATCAGAATTTGGAATCCAAACGGTTTATCGCTTTATACTGACCCCAAGACCCCAATTCTCCATGCCACTATGTCGCAAGTGGGTCTAGAAGCTGAAACTTAATGATGATGGCTCTGTTGAGCAGTGTAAGGCCAAGCTTGTTGCTAAGGGGTTCAATCAAATTGAGGTGTTGACTATATTGATGTTTTTTGTGCCACGTGTTAGGTCATGCGTGTTGTTGACTGTTTAATTTTTATTCAATTGGTCTCTTTTCTCGTCTAAGCTTCGTCATTAGTCACTCAAGTTCTTAGGTGTTTAAGTTGCGCACATGATCGTCCGAACCCTAAGTCTCAAATCTCTCCGCCGCGTTTTTAGACAATTTTGGTTGGAAGGATCAAAATTGCCAAAAAATCAATACTTACAGGACCAAAATTGCCAGTCATGTAGTTACGGTTCCAATTTTGCCACCCCCATATTTATGGGACTAATTTTATAATTTTGCCTATTTTTAATAGATTGGTGTACTACCACAAAAATATATATTTTTTCCGTAATATCGATGTAATGCTAAAAAAAAAAAAAAGGGAGGGATTGTTATCATTTTTAATTTATAATTTCTGTTGTTTAATTGTTAAAAGTAAAATTAATTTATTAATCTAAAAGCTATAAATACTTTCTGCACATTATTAATAAAATTATAATTGAGTTGTTCTCCTACCACTCCAATTTTCTTTCCTTTTTCCTTTTATTTTTAGGGTAAATTATAACAATTTTCTCTTAGATTTGTCATAATTATGAATATCCCTTCATTGCTTAAAAAATTATAAATATCTCCTAATATTTGATGAAATTATGTAATACTTGGATGAAAGTATAACATTGTCAACTTTGCCCTTATTATATTTTTTTCTAAAAGATAAAAACTTATAAGAAAATCAAATGGGTTTGATGAAAAAATTTAAAAAATATAAAAAAATTATCCCCTTAATCCATAAAAAAATTAAAAAAATTATAATTTTTTAATCCACAAGGGCATTTTGGTCAGTTCACTGCACAAAATGGATGGAAACACGATGATATGGGTTAATTGTTAGACGGTCATTAAAATCAAGAGAATATTGGTATTTTTTCAAATAAAATGAGGGGTATTCATAATTATGCCAAACTTCATAAAAAGTCGTTGTAATTTATACTTATTTTTAAAATATTCTCAATATTAATCACAGTTAAATTTTTATGATTTTTTCTACAGTTTATTCCCACAATAAGTTACTATTACAAATAGTACCCCTTAATGCCAATGGTGATGAACTGGGTGGTCAGGCTATTCTTTATCATCATTCATTTATATATGATCATCTTAGTAGTTTTTGGATGGATCAAAAGTTTTCTCCACCAAATTCATTCAAGATTTTATTGGAAAATTCATATAATAATATAATTATCGCTTCTATAAAATCATAAAAAAGAGAGGCCCTCGTCCTCTACGTCTCAAAAAGTATTGTTCCCGTAAGTGGTTCAGAGGTTCTTTTAGTCCTACGATAGACTCCTCCATCCCTTTTACCCTTCTTTAAAGTCGAACTTCAAAAATCATTTGTATCTTTAAAATTAACTTAAGATTAGTCCCTCCAACGATTTTTCGACATTAATTTTCATTATATAACTTTCCTAAATTACCTTTCTTAGAATTTTACCTTAAATAATTTTGGTCTCTCACATTTTAATTTCAATTACAATTTAACCCCTCGCACACAAATCTACATGTAATAAATAATATTTTTGTCAAATGTCAGTAAATATATGTGCTCTTTAATTTAAGTTAATCAATTATTTAATTTATATTAGGTATGTTTTTTCACTATATATAAGTTCTCAAGTTAAAAGGAGTAAAAGTTATATGCTTATTTAATTTTAAATTGAATTTAATTTATTTACTGTATCTATATATAGAGCTCTCATTCACCAAAAGAAGTAATAAGAAATATGTATTTATTTATTTTTTAGTTAATAAAATATTTAAATTATTAACTATTTTTATATAACATTACAACACTTAATTTGTGCATCAAACATATTTTGTTAAAAGGTAATCTTGAACAAAACACATTACAACATATTTCTTTAAAATATTATTAAAACTAAATATATTTTTCTAATTAAGTTAAAGGTTAGTAGTGAAAAAAAATAAGTTACAAAAATAATATATAAACATGTTAAGGCTAAATATTTGTAAATAAATATGTTATAGAAACTAAATATATATTTTGACAAAACTATTAATTTTTTCCCCATGCAAAACTATACTTTGACAAATATAATTTCTTAAATGTAAAAGTATTTTACAAAAATATTAATCTATTTTTTCTCGCCGTACTTCTCCATGTTTAATACGATTTACATTTATAGTTTGTTTCTTTATAAATTTATTTTTTTCTCATCATCTTCTTTTTCATCTTATTTCTCCACATTTATTGTAATTTATAATTATAATTTATTTTTTTCTTAATTTTTTTCCTTCCCATTTCACGCCAAAATTCTTCTTATGTACTTGTAGGGATCGCATGAAACCACGATTAATTAATATTGAAAATAAAATTAATTTTAAAATTAAATTACTACTTGAATTTACATCACTTATTATAATTTAAAGGGGCACTCTCCTCTTTTGAGATTTAGTGTAATTGCAAATAGACTTTCTATGGTTTGAAAAATTACATTATATCCTCGAGATTGTTTCCGTCTAACAAATACATCAATATGTTAGTTAAAATTCACTGAACTTATTGATATTAACAAAAACTGAATAAAAATTTATATGTACCCTCGATTGACTTATTGCAGATCAAATAAATATTTTCTGACTAAACTAACGTTATAACGCTAAAGATACATTTCCGCACATGTATTAACGTGTGAAAAAGTACAAGGGTAATTTGATCACAAAAATAGTATTTTACCTGCAATAATTCAATAATAAGTCAATTGAGTATAAATATAAATTTTTATCTGATTTGTTGTTAATACCATCTAAGATGATGAATTTTGAGTTATTTGTTATATAGAAACAAATTTCAGGAATACTAAATATTAATTTTTAAATTATAAAAAATCTATATATAATTACATTAAAATTCAAAGAGACAGTTTAGATATCCTTAAATTAGAATATCAAAGAGATTTTTTATCAAATTAATTATATTTCATAATTCATTAATCAACTGTCAGTGTCAAACTCAACTTGTTTTTGTCCTGGACTCTTAACGAGCAAAGTCTATTGGGTCTGATTAAAGCAAATGAAGCCCAATAGCAAAATGTTCAGACATGCCCTTAGGAGTTAGCAAACAACCCCTCACCCCCTTCTGACAGACTGAAAAGTGAAAATCCAAGCTCGTCGGCAGAATGAAAATTTCAGAGAGTAGGGTAAAAGAATGAAAGCGAAATAAGAGTGTTGTTGTTACCTGAATTTCTTGTGGGTTGTCAAACATGGGGTCTATGGGTGTTGGTGGGTGGATGGGCCCATTTCACGATAATATTCACGGAAGGCGTGACAAGAAGCGTAACAAAGAAACCAGGCCGTCCAGCTCCAGGGACTCCGCCGGAGGAGCTTCCACCGCCGCCTCCTACCGTTTTCCGCTCAGGCAAGCTGCTACTGCTGCCTCTCTTGCCTTAACTGGAGACACCATCGCCCAGCTCCGCCAGAGATGGGTCAGAAACAAAGACACTCTCTCCCGTTCTGAAGATTTCAAGGTAAGATAACATGCTCTCTCTCTCTTTCTGTCTCCCCTCTCCAGTGTGAATGAATGAGTTTCTTTGCAGCTCTAGAAACCTGAGCCTGTGGAAATGTGCTTGTATTCTTGTTTTCAGTTCTGGGATTTCTGGGGTTCTTTGATTTCTTCTTATATTTCTTCAACTCGCTTCGGGGTTTCTGGATGCTGAGAATTTCAATTTTTGATTGATTTTGTCCCCATGATTTGATAATCTGTCTGCAAATGACTGCTTCTCTTCTTCATTTTGAGACCATGTAGTTACTGAAAGGAACTAATTGTTGAGTTTATATATTTTGAGAATGAATAGTGAGTCCCAAATTGTGCATAATCAACGTAAAAACTCTACATTTCCAGCCCGGTTTTTACTTTTTTGTTGTTGAATTCCAACTGAAAATTCTCTTGATTCATCAATCTGCTCTTTTAACCCTTCTTGTCTTGATATAAACTTAGTGATGGTTCTATATGGTGCCGACAAATGAATGATTGAAGATAGTTCTCTAGCTCCAGCTTTTGGTTAAAAAGTCTTTTCTTGCTTTGAGGGTTAATTTTCTTGCAGCTAAGAGTCCAGTGTGCTAGATGGAGTTTCTAGTGACATGAGCTTGGAGTTTAGAGACAGTCAAATAAGCTGGAACCTATTCTTCTTCCTTAGAAAGTCTGTATTATGATTCTGAAAGTTCTTGCTCTTGGTGTGACAGACGAATCTTCTATATGCCTGTAATTGATACCGTACATTTGTTGAAAGCTCTGCCGAGTGTATTATTTCTGCAGATAGCTTGTTTATGATAGTCTCCTGTGCTTCCAATTAGCTTGCTAAACTTTGTTTTCCCCTATCTTGTTAGTATCCCGAGATGAACATAAGCTAATGAAGTTTACATCAGTAAAACTGGTAAAGAAAATTTGAGGATAGTAGATACATAATCTTCTCTGTCGATATATGTGCTGTACTTTATGAATTCTTTAGTAAATAGAGTAATAATATATTTTATTGTTCAAATAACACCAAACAAAATCCCCTATTTCTCATCATGAGGTATTGGCCACAAGATGATCACTGGAATTTTGAAACTTTTATTATAAACAGACCCTTAGTTAATATATGCTTCAAGCGTAATGCAAAAACGAAAACAGAAAATCCAAGATCTCCCTGTGTTGCCTAAAATAGTCATAGAGAAAGATTGTTTGAAGAAGGCAGCTTGCTTCTCAAAATATGTTTACTGAATCATTAGAAGACCTTAACCTGGAGTTTACCAAACAGATATCACACTCTTTTCATATATTCTTCGAGTTGAAAAGGCAAAAAGAGAATGAAGAATTATCTTCTGAAATTTTGCCGATTTCGAACAAACAGATTATGCCATTTTCAATTAGTTTGTTGTTCAACATATGAGGGTCTTACAGCGCCCAAGTGTATTCATTTGGAGGTGCACAGTGATTGGAATTTAATGAAGAAAAGTGGTCATCAAAGGCAAGATAGTACTTTGGGATATCATTAAGGTTCACTGCAATTAACATCCTAAGTACAAATTGTGAAATATAATTTAATTTAATGATTGATGATAAAGGACGGGTCCGACGGGATGTATGTGACCGGTAACCATTGATGCATCAGTAAAGTTGATAGAGTGAGATGGAACTTGAAGCATCTATATATCAATGTAATTGAATCAAGAGTTCACATGTCTTCCATTGTGTCTCTGAAAACAATCAATTTTAGTGCTATCTGGTCCTGTTGTTATGACATGTTTCCCTTCTTGCTTACCAGAAAGCCCACTTTTTCTTAAATATGTGGCACCAAAGTGTCAACCGCATCAACATTGAGCTAGGTACGGGTGGAATTTTTGGGATAAATGTCATCGCGAAGCATACTTGTAATTCAAATATTGAATGCAGAAATTTGTAGATCATCTGCACACTATATTACTTTCAGCAAATAATATTTGTTGGTTCATGTTCTAAGTAAATAAAGATAAACACTTAGATAGATGAACAAGCCTGTGTAGTCTGCCTCAATGTGTATGCAGGTGTGTGTAGCTCCATGTTGCTGGACTCAATATCCAAAATTTAATGTCATGTTTGGAATACACACAATTTTGCAGTCTATTATTTTGAGTAGGAACATTTGTATTGAACTATCATTTTAATTGCTTGCTCAAGCACATTGGTTTAATATGTCCAAAAATTCCTCCCTGTAGGATACTGCAAGCTCACTGTTGTGTGAACATGACTGGATCCGATCCCTTCGGATGGCATCGTATGGATTTTTGCTCTACGGTCCTGGTTCATATGCATGGTACCAGTTCCTTGATCATTGCATGCCAAAGCAAAATGTTCAGAACCTCATGATGAAGGTATCTTAAGACTCGGGCTTTCTTGAAGCAACAGATCCTTGAAGTCTTTAATGTTTTCTTCCAACTCCCACGTTTTGCAGGTTTTGTTAAATCAAGTTGTACTAGGTCCTGCTGTAATTGCTGTTGTTTTCGCATGGAATAATTTATGGCAAGGGAAACTTGCTGAGCTTCCTAATAAATACAAGAAAGACGCCCTCCCTACTCTGTGTACCGGTAATTTCCCTATTGTGGCTCTGGTGCCATTTACTTCCAATTTCAATTGGATTCCGTTGATCACTATATATTTCCATACAGGGTTCAGATTTTGGGTACCAGTCAGCATAGTAAATTTCTGGTGTGTTCCGATTTTTGGATGTATTTCTTTAAAATCGTTTCTTCTTTCATGCACTTTGCTTTCGTTTGTTCTCCCATGATCTGAATCGGTCGACTTTCGACATAATTTGCTATTTGCAACATACAGGATCATCCCTCTTCAAGCCCGCGTTGCTTTCATGTCCATGGGATCTATTTTCTGGAACTTTGTCTTGTCCTCGACCATGAGCAGGTGACTTATGCCGCAAACCAAGTGATCCAATGCTTGAAGATCACATCAAATTTCCTCTCCCAAAACATCATTGAAAACTATGTTTACACACTTGGAACGTTGTATCCGAGGCCCGAAATCCGATCAGCCGTTTCACTCAAGAGAAAGAAAGATCTGTGCCTGGAATCCAGTTTCCACCTTCTCAATACTCAAAAGCAGCATGTCATCTGTGAATTACGCTGTTCACTACAATGCAGGCTTAGTCTTTTGGTGTAAGCTGCTGAACATGAGATCTAAATTTCTCTTACTTGCATGTCTCAAGTTGTATTTTCTTGCTCATTTTTCACAATATCAAGGCATGTCCCATCCATGATTCCGACATGGTAAATACCATTTTCTTATCGAATTTTGCATTTCGAAAATATGGTCTACACATCTTTTCCTTTTCAGCTGAAGTTTATATGTGTTCGAATATGTTCAATGATACGAATAAATCCGTTAAAGAGAAGTGATGTGTTTGGAGGGACTTTTGCACCCAAAAATCAATGTTGTTTTAGCCTAACGGTTCTATAAACAAGTCTGGATTATGGGTTTAAGTGATGTGTGGGTATTTGTCTTTAATTTTATTGTAATTTATTTATTTTTTATTATATTATTGACCCGGTGTATTGTGCGGTTTATTGGGTATTAATATAATCATTGAAATGTTTGGGTCAAAACTCTAAAATAAAATTAGAGTGAATTATAATGAGTTTCGATGAGATTTTGTGTAATTATGAATACATTCTTGTTGTTTAAAAAATTATAAATATTTTTTTGATGTTTGATGGAATCATGTAATTCTTGTATGGGAGTTTGATATTATCAGTTTTGTCCTTTTTATATTTTTTTAATAATAAAGTAAAATTTTGTAAACAAATTGCACGAGGTGTATGGAAAAATTTGAAAAATTATAAAATTTTTGTCCATATAATCCATAAAAAAAAGTATAAAGTTTTTAAAAATATGTAAAATTATAATTTATAATTTACAAGGGTATTTTGATCAACTTATTATAAAAATAGATGAAAATCTAACGACGACTAATGGGTTAATTGTTGGATGGTTGTTATAATTAATGTCGTATTAATAATTTTTCAAACACTAAGAGGATATCTGTAATTATACCACATTTTAGAAGAGTTCATTGTCATTCAACCATAAGATTATAAAAATTATAATATAAGATATTAGTAATGATTATTTTATAATTAAGAGGATCAAAATTAAAAGAATATAAAAATTTTAAAAATAAATTGGGAATTCTTTACTTTTCGTTTATATAATTACTAGTTATCATGGCACGCCATCCCTGCGTGCATATAATAAATAATATTGTACGTTTTAAAATATATTATGAATAAAAATATATATATAAATCGATACATCATATTTTAAAAAAGAAAAGAAAGAAAGATAGAAAACAACAAAGAAAAAAAATCAATTTAAGAGTATTATTGACATAATAATAAAATTAATATTACGGTGTTTTAATCGTCATTTATAAGAGAAAAATATATTTTTCTATATATAGTATAGATATACGAGTCATAGCTTGTAATATCTTACTTTTTCGATCTTATGGAAAAAAAAAAAAAAAAAAAAAAAAAAAAAAAAAAAAAAAAAAGGCGAGACTCTCGACGTGGCCTCATCTCAATCGTGCTGCAAAACCTCTCATTCTATCCACAAAAGAACACTCCTCAAAATGTCATTCGTCAGCCACCCAAGAACCGAGAAAATAACAAGGAAAGCAAAATCCTCAGCCCCTGTAAACCTTCCCAGTTTGTTTGCTGAATTTCTATGACATAAAGCAATAACATCGTCGAACTTTTATGGGGTTTCTCATCATTCCCTGAAAATCTGAGAACAAGTGCACAATGAGTGCACTGTGTGTACACACCCATGCCCTTAAGACAACATACCCCTCATCCATTCAAGATCACTCCTCTGAGCATTCCAGTTCTTCCTATGCCACCCTCTCTCTGGTATTGAGGTTTTTCTTTGACTTTACCTGGTGAATGATTGCAACTGGTTTATCATTTATGTTGTAATCTTGTTGTATTCTTGGCTGTTTGCAAGAATCCCATTTCAAAGAGGAGCACATTTCTCAGAGGTCAGTTTCATAGTAAACACTTCCTCAGATTCAATCCGGCCCGTCGACCGAAGAATTATGCAGGTAATTCTTGTTTGGTATGAATTTTTTTTATTTTATAGTATGGTTTCATGATTCTTGTCTGTTTTCATTCATATAAAGAATCCAAGTTTGAGTTGCTGGGGAGATGTTATACCATATTGTTGAGTGATGTTCATGTGTAGTTTAACCGGGTGTTAAGTGTTTCTTGGTGGGACAAGAGTCTATCCTTTCGATGTATTCTTGTTTAGGATGAGTTTGATGTAATTTATTTGTAAGATGAGATAATGGTAGTAATGGTGGCAATGGTGTTTGATGATTGAAGGCAATGTGTTTTCGCCAAAGTGCGTGTTGCCACTGACGGAGGAGAACGTTGAGAAGGTGTTGGATGAAGTAAGGCCAGGGCTGATGGCTGATGGGGGCAATGTGGCTCTGCATGAGATTGATGGTCTTGTTGTAGTACTAAAGCTCCAAGGTGCTTGTGGGTCGTGCCCAAGTTCAACGATGACGCTCAAAATGGGGATTGAAACTCGTCTCCGGGATAAGATCCCTGAAATTGAAGCAGTGGAGCAGATTCTTGACACAGAAACCGGCCTTGAGTTGAATGAAGAAAATATAGAGAAGGTAACAGAAGAAATTCTATTCTCCGGTAGGCATAATATACTATTCATGTGCTTAAATTTACACTTTAGGGTGTCTTAATGTTGAAGAAAATAAAAGAGCGCCTCCCCTTAATGTAAACGGTTCATAATGCATGAGCGCTTATGCTTAGGCAGCCTACTAATTCATTCTGCCACTTACTGGATTGTTCTATTGTTAGTACTGTATAGCTGTAGAGCCTGTTATACATGTCTTTCTTCACAAAGCATTGTGAGAGGACGACAATTTAGGACCATATGTTCTGAGTCTAACTTATGGATTTTGAATTTGAGTAGTTGGGAATTTGTTGCTCACATATTCAGCAGCAAAGCATTATGTTATACTTGAATTAGTCGGAGCTATTAGTTTGAAACTTGACTCTAATTGCCGGCTACTGAAATATCACTGTCCCTCTTCAGAGTTTAATTTTCCATCCACAAACATATGCTCTCTGCTACACAAACTATCTCACCCTTGCGAAAACTCTGCTGCCCATTTCAGCAAACAGGGTATGCAACCCATACCAACAGTGGCCTCCTCATCGATGCATGATCACGTTTTGAGGATACAGCGTGTAACTATATTAATTGACAGAAGTAGGCAATCCATTGGCCTCTAAAGTTATCAAAAACTTGTCAAAAACAAATACTTGATGCTAGGTTGATCATGAATCCGGAGATCTGGGGTCTGCGTTTCATTTTTACAGCGTTTCACCCCATCTTGTAAACTGTGAATGTTATAACTAGAATTGCAACTGCACCCTAGCATAAGGAACATGAGCTTTTACTTATTGCAGGTTCTATCTGAGATTAGGCCTTACCTTTCCGGCACCGGTGGTGGAGAACTGGAGCTCGTTCAGATTGACGACTATGTCGTAAAAGTTAGACTTAGCGGACCTGCAGCAGGAGTGATGACTGTCCGCGTAGCTCTCACGCAAAAGTTGAGAGAAAAGATACCAGCCATTGCAGCTGTTCAGTTGATAGAGTGAAATATTTTGTAAGAGAACAAATTACACTGATTACTGGACTCAATATCTCCCAGAAATTCTGAAAATTCTTTGAAAAAAGCTCTACATTAGTTGAAGTGACTTGAAGGAGATGAACTCCATTGCATCATGCCAAACCATATTCTTTCTCAAGTTGCACTGTAAAAATTTTCCTAGATTGATACTTTTACTGAAAAAGTTTTGAAATGCTCTCTTTTTAACCTTGTAAATTGTAATCCACAACTTTACGTTATGGGTTGTAGCCTATAGGCATTGGGTTTTGAAACCTTATTGCATCTCTACTCCATTTAATATGCACACGTTACGTGTATAAAACTGATATTATGTATTTTATTTAGAAAAATATTTTATATTTAATGAAGTACAAGCGATTCGCTAGCCATTATGACTACTAATGGCTCAATTATGGGTCAAATGTCACTTAAATTGACGCAAGACAACTAAATTAAGAGGGCGTTTCGATGAGTTATAAGCGCTTTAAAACAAATGTCTTATATTCTTTTTTTGAAATTTAAACTTATAAGATCCAAAAATAAAATGATAAGCGCTTACAAGTTCTTTACAAAAATATAATAGCTCCCGTACCAGCTTACTTTTAAGATCTTGACTAGTTCAATCTTCTTTAATTAATTAGGAATTTGTCATTATTCGTATCTTATAAGCGGTATGATCTTACTTTTATTCAAATACTTTTAACAGTTTATTTTTAAAATAAGATTTGAAATCTTATAAATTTCAAAAATATTTTATAATATCTATGTGCTTATGAGACATTTAAAATAAGTTTAGCCCACCACCCTCTAAATTAACTACCTAAAAGTAGATTCAAAAGTTTGTAGGGAAGGTATAATTATTTTTAGTACAAGTTTATCTCATTACACCACTTGCATCATTTACTATTACAATTAGTTCACATCCGACATGTATTAGTACAATATATGTATTTTTAGCCCTCTCGTTACTTTTTTCACACCACAAATTTTGATATTATCTTAATGATTCTTTTACAACCAAAGGATCAGTCCTTAAATAAAGGTCAACATCCACATTTTTGTGCATGAAGCTGTCAAAACTGTCCTAACCAAATTAAATCGAACCAATTTTATAATTTATTTTTTAAATCACAATTCTAAATTTAAAGTACAATCACGTCGTACCATTGGTTTGATTTCAATTTAGAGTTTAAAAAAATTCCAGAAAATCGAACCGCACAGCTAAATGTATAATTAATTTTTTTAATTATATATAATAATTTGACAAAAGAATTAATTTTTTAGAAGAACTATATATGAATTTTCAAAGATATATATTAGAAAGCCCGCTTTTGTAAAATTTATATTTGGGCTTTATACAGAAAAAAATATGCTTAATGCTTTAAGCTCATTCAAATTTTAAGCTCATTTGATGATTGTCTCAATTTTTCATTTATTTTTCTCTTCTATTTTCTCTCTCTCCCTTTTCCTCTTCTCTCTTTCCGTTCTTACCGTCTTCTATCTCTTATATGTGTTTCTACTTTTATCTTTATTCTCTCTCAATCTATATTTTTAATATTTATTTGAATTTTAATGATTTGGTCATTCTCATCAATTAGAAGGATCAAGTTATTGTGAAACCTCAACGCGCACATACGACTAATGGTTAAGTTGTGGTCATGTAGGATGACTTTCATATGATGAAGAAAGTCGGGTCGATGCCTATTGTCTACATATTCTCAATTGCATGGTCTAGAATATTTCCTAGTACTAATTGTCAAATATTGATTAAGGATGCAATTAAAATTTGATATGCTTTTTTAATAATATATTTAATATTTCAATAAACGACTACTGACCTATGTTGGATTAAGTGTTTTCTTGTTTGATTACTATATATTTTCTAATATTTTATAATCTATTTAAAGTTAAGAATAGGGTCGATGGTTTGTGGTGCATAATGTTGTTCTTTCTTGGTTACTACATATAAATATTTGTTTCATTTTTCTATTTTTATTAGTTTTAATGTCTTATTTTTGTTATAAGTATTAAAACCGTTAAACTGATCGCATTTCAACAAAACCGCACATTTGATTTTGGTTTTAAAAGTGGCAGCTTAAAAGATTATTTTATAAAACTCCCAATTGCAATTCGATCAAAAATAGCTTTAAAAAAATTGATACGCACTCTGAGTGCCCCTACTTTTTCTGTTAGAAAAAGAATTAATTTAACAATTTTATAAATTTAATAAAGTAAAATTAGAAAATTAAACATAAATTGACCATTTTACGTTTTAAAAAGTCAAAAATCGGCCACCATAAAATTGTCGAGAGAACCAATATGAGACTAAAATTAAAGTTTAGGATGCTAATGTTAAAAAAAATAAATTTTAAAAATTCAAATAATTTTAAATACAAATTTAAGGGACGAAATAAATTGTTCTGCTTAATAAAAATTGTTTAAGAATATATTTTATTTTTTTCTTTTATTAATTAAATAAATATAATAAAAAATTAAATTGGTGACGCCTAATTGAGTGTGCTCCGGTTTATGGGAGAAGAACCCTCCACATGAATTCAAGAATGCAGACAAGAAAATACAAACTAATTTGACGGTTTAAATCCACAAATCTAACACAAAATGCCAAAATCCCAAAGAAAAAAATCTAGGACAAATAAAATGAGTGGGCAGACCAATCAATTATCGAAAAAGGGCCACGTAACTGTTTCCAAACCACATCCATTCCCTCTAAATTACTCCCTCCCCTCCAAACCCCCCCATCATTCTTCCTCGTTTTTCAAAATCAACTTCTCCACTGAGGTATGTATGTCTTTCATTCCTCAAACAAGAGAAAGTATTTGATTTTGTTGATTATGTTCAGAATTTGTTGGGTTTCCTTTTAGTAATTGGCATCGCTCTTGTTCTTGGCTTGGTTCTGTTGCTGAATCTCTGAGCTGACAATTTTGATTCCCTTGTAGCCCACATATTCTTGGTGGGTTTTGAGTGATTTGATGAAAAGTTTTTGATTGAGATTGATATGTATGAGCTTTTCATGGGTTCTTTGTGTTTGCTTGTAGCCCACATCTTCTTGGTGGGTTATGAGAGGTTTGATGAAAAGCTTTTGATTAAGGTAGAAATGATGATTGATAGTGTTTGCTCTTTTTGGGTTTTAAGATGGCTGTAGATTGAGTAATTTAGATGCTAAAATTGTTGATTCTGTAATTGGTTGAGTCCATTTGCTTTGTTTTTGGTTTTTCTCCCTCGTAGTTCTTGACAAATATGAATTTCATGTTCTAAGTTATAATTCAAGTCTTGAACTGTTGGCCCATTAGTTTCACTGGTGATGTGAAAATGGGTGTTGTATATTCCAGCCAAGATCGTCGACCTTGGAATGAAAATACCTTTTAATGAGGTGATAGAATTGGTTCTTGGTTTTGGTATGTTTTAACATGGAGAATTGCCTGATGAATTTTAATTTCAAAATTTTTTCCTTTTTGTGACTCAAAATCTCCATAATGTTGTTAACTGTTTGAACTGTGATGCCTTATCCGAGTTCATTACTAAATTTGTTTGCTGAACTGCAGAGGAAAAGAGATGGCAGCTTCATCGGCATGTGTTGTGGGAAATGGCATATCTGCAGGTAATACGAAAAGAGGTTTGAGGAAGGAAATTTTTGGCAGGCGGTTAATCCAATCCTCACGCATTCCCTCGTCTAGTACATCTAAAGTAGTTAGTGTAAGAGCATCTCTGGATGAAAGGACAAATGAAGGCCGAAGAGGCTTTCTGAAATTGTTGCTTGGCAATGCTGGAGTTGCTGTTCCTGCATTACTAAGCAATGGGAAAGCTATTGCAGATGACCAAGGTGTTTCTAACTCAAGGATGTCTTATTCTAGATTTTTGGAGTATCTAGATAAGGATAGAATAAAAAAAGTTGATTTGTTTGAAAATGGTACCATAGCCATTGTTGAGGCTCTCTCTCCAGAGTTGGGTAATCGAGTGCAGAGAGTACGCGTACAACTTCCAGGTCTCAGCCAGGAGCTTCTGCAGAAGTTTAGGGAGAAGAACATTGACTTTGCTGCCCACAATGCTCAAGAGGACTCTGGTTCTCTTTTGTTTAACTTAATTGGGAATTTGGCTTTCCCTTTAATTTTAATTGGTGGTCTATTCCTTCTCTCAAGACGGTCCTCTGGTGGAATGGGTGGGCCTGGGGGACCTGGTTTTCCACTAACCTTTGGTCAATCGAAGGCCAAATTCCAGATGGAACCAAACACTGGGGTAACCTTCGATGATGTTGCTGGAGTAGATGAAGCCAAGCAAGATTTTATGGAGGTGGTGGAATTCTTGAAGAAGCCTGAGAGGTTTACTGCTGTGGGTGCTCGTATTCCTAAGGGAGTTCTTCTTGTTGGTCCGCCAGGTACTGGAAAGACCTTGCTAGCCAAGGCTATTGCTGGTGAAGCCGGTGTTCCTTTTTTCTCGATTTCAGGTTCTGAGTTTGTTGAGATGTTTGTTGGAGTTGGGGCTTCACGGGTCCGTGATCTTTTCAAGAAGGCGAAGGAAAATGCTCCCTGCATTGTCTTTGTTGATGAAATTGATGCTGTTGGGCGTCAAAGAGGAACTGGTATTGGTGGAGGAAATGATGAAAGGGAGCAGACCCTGAACCAGCTCTTGACAGAAATGGATGGTTTTGAAGGAAATACCGGTATAATTGTAATTGCAGCAACTAACCGTGCAGATATTCTTGACTCTGCCTTGTTGAGACCTGGAAGGTTTGATAGACAGGTAAATAAATTACATGTCGTGTTTTCAGTATATAATATCCAAAACAAGGAATGTGTATTAAATTTGATTCATTATGCAGGTCACAGTTGATGTCCCAGACATTCGTGGAAGAACTGAAATCCTAAAAGTTCATGCAGGCAATAAAAAGTTCGACTCAGATGTATCACTTGAAGTGATAGCCATGAGGACACCTGGTTTTAGTGGAGCAGATCTTGCTAATCTCTTAAATGAGGCGGCTATTCTGGCTGGTCGACGTGGCAAGACAGCAATCTCATCCAAAGAAATTGATGATTCGATCGATAGAATAGTTGCTGGAATGGAAGGAACAGTTATGACTGATGGCAAGAGCAAAAGTCTTGTAGCATACCATGAAGTAGGCCATGCCATTTGTGGGTAAGTACCAGTATAAACTACTTAGTTCTAAATAGACAGCTGAAGTTGGTCATCTACGGATTTATGGTAACAAGAGTACTCTTTGTTGTGCTTATAGACTGAACTCATTGCTGTGCTTAAACCTGAAAGTTGGATCTGGTTCGATGGTTCATTCTTGCAAATTTCTTGAGTTTTCTTGAACTGTATGGCATTCTACCATCACAAACTGGCATGACCTTTGGCTCCTTTAATTACAGTTATCGAACTGCCTCGTTTTGAAGAATCAAATTGGGCTAGTCTATATGCATTTCAATATATGCTCCTTCATTCTCTGCAAAAACTTGCATAACCTGCATGCTTGAACTTACTGAGTTATAACCGACTGAGCTGAACTATTTGTTTATGTCAGAACAGTTTAGTGTCTGGAATTAAAAGAATAAATTAGAACATATTAAGTGTGTTTTGGGCAAGCATTAATGAATGACTCTGAGGATACTTCAAGTGTAGTAATCATCTGTTCTGCTTTTTAAGATGTTGCAGAATAATTTGCTTGTTTTTTCCCTTTGGCAAAGTGTTCTTCTCGATTTTACTATGTGATATCACTCATGTTTCCGCAGCAGTAAATATTCTTTTGCTGCTACCATGTCTTTTTGTTGTTCTATCTATTTGTGGATCTTTATATAGCTTAGTGTATGGAGCCGTTATCGTTGCTGATTCTTTCCATGCAGAACTCTAACTCCAGGGCATGATGCTGTGCAAAAGGTCACCTTAGTACCCCGTGGTCAAGCACGTGGTTTGACCTGGTTCATCCCCTCAGATGATCCAACCTTGATATCCAAGCAGCAACTTTTTGCTAGAATTGTTGGTGGGCTTGGTGGAAGAGCTGCGGAGGAGGTTATATTTGGGGAACCGGAGGTCACAACTGGTGCAGCTGGTGATTTACAGCAGATCACCGGCTTAGCCAAGCAGGTATACATCCTTATATTACGTCCTAGTCCGTTACATGCATCATCATCAACAAGGGTTAGTTACACTGATCTTCCCGGAGCGTCAGTGTAATTAGTAACTATATTCCCTCCTCCTGAAATTACCAAACCTCCCTTCAAGATATACCAGAGCTTTCTCAAAATAAGTAGAATATATCAAACAACTAACGTAGGCCAACTTGGGCCGACTTTTCCCTTTTGAAACATGGTCTTACTTGTTTCTTGCAACTTTTGATGTATTCATTTAGTGTTACTTGCCATTATTACTCAATCGTCGTGTCTCCTCTCCAGATGGTTGTCACATTCGGCATGTCTGAGATAGGTCCATGGTCACTCATGGACTCATCTGCTCAAAGTGGTGATGTGATCATGAGAATGATGGCAAGAAATTCAATGTCCGAAAAGCTAGCTGAAGATATCGACGCTGCAGTCAAGAGGATTTCTGATAGTGCATACGAGATTGCTCTGAGCCATATTCGGAACAACCGTGAAGCTATGGACAAGATCGTGGACGTCCTTCTTGAGAAGGAGACGATGACAGGAGATGAATTCAGAGCAATCCTGTCAGAATTTGTCGAAATCCCAGCTGAAAATAGAGTTCCTCCTACTCCAGCTCCGGTAGCCGTATAATAGCATATATACAGACATTGAGATGACTTTAAACTTGACATATAGCTTCAATTTATTCGATGTACGATGTCATTGTCTACTTTTGAACCAATTCCTAGTCCCACATGTATAGTAGTACAAGCGAAAAGAGGCCATTGTTTGCCTTTCATATGTTTTTCGTCTTGCCTTTATTGGGAATTTGCCTTTTGAACATTATATAAGCAACCACATAGTGAATGCAGTACAGAGTTTGGACATGTTTTTATGTTGGGAATGTTTTTCATCTTTGATTGACCAAACTGCTACATGAATATGTCCCAGCAAAGATAATCTTAATTACAATTTAGGTTTAATTACACTTAAATCTTCTCTAAAAATATAAAATTATATTTTTTTCTTAAAAGAGTTCAAAATTATACTTACATTTTTTCGAAAATTTTTCATTTACAATTGATCTCTTTTCGTTAGAATTTGGATGAAAAATACCGATTTGGTATAAAAAATTTACACAAATTTTTAATTTTAAATGTCGTTTAACATTCACATGTAATAGTTTTGTACTTGCAGTTGAAAAATTATAACAATTTCCATATGTATATATATTGTATTTATCCCTTTATAAATACAAAATTATACATGAAAATGTTACATAGGGATAGAAGTAAGAATTTATATAATTTATTTTGCTAACGTCAGCGTTCATTCAAATTCTAATGGAAAAAAAAGGCAAGTGTAAACCAAAATTCAATTTGGGTGTAAATATAGTCGCAAACTTTATTTGGGAAAAAATATAATTTTTTATTTTTAAACAAGATTTAAGTGTAGTTAAACCTACAGTGTGATGATATCTTGCATTTGATAAAAAATTGCATCATCGTTCCTTTAGACACGATTTAGAGGGACATATCTGATAAAAGAACTTAAAAAAGAAGAAGAAAAAAATAAGTCAGATAATTTTGTATTAAAAATCAGAAATACATCATAACATTACAAAATATAACTCAAAATGATAAATTTAAGAATTTAAAATATTCTAAATTGTAAGATCATCCAAAGAATGTACAATAAATTTATTGTTGTTGATTTAAATCTTTCAACTCCAAACCCATCGATTTAAAAGCGATGTCCGCATTTCTTGGCCTGGGAATGTGTCAAGTTATTTGTCTTCCATATGCTCATGTTCGAAATTGTATAATCAATATAAGTTTGTGCAAGGAACAGTTATGGGTACAAGTGAAGCTTACAACTCTATGATCCCAAGTCACTTTCGGGGTATCCGCCAAAATTTAGTCTTGAGGTTTGTTCATTAGCATTTGAACCCAGGACATGAGATTGTACTCCCCAAAATACGCACGATAAACTAATCACATGACCAATACAACACAAAATATAAGTATGATAAAACCCAAGCAAGACCATCATGCACTGCGAATAATTCTTTGTATGAAAGCTGGAGTCGACGTGCCTGGAGATGTCAACATGCAAGAAATGAGACCTGCATTACCAACTAGTTTCTAATAATATCAGAAAGCTGATAATTTTCAAGTCTCAGTTTCATCCTCGAGCCTGTATTTCAGAGAATAGTTAAAAGGATACTACGACTCACTACAAACCTCTAACCTCAAACAGAAAACATGGAGTCATGGAATTGCACGGTTCAAATGAAAACAGTGAGAGAATTGATGAATATTCAGGTTTCGCTGCTGAGTTACTAATGCACCATGAACTGAAAGTAATAAAGAAAATTCTACCTACAAGCCTTTCAGTTCAAAGAAAATTCTACCTACAAGCCACCAAACATGCCGATGAAAGCTGCCAACACAACCTCAGGTTTATCTAAACAGGCATCATAGAGAGATTTACCAACATAAGCCACCAGGTCTAAGGAAATATCACCGAATGAAACAAGGCAACCATCATAGTATCTGGAAATGAACAAAAATCAAGGTAAAAAATATTATCACTTGTCACATTCGACGGGAGCATGCATCTGCCAAAGAAATATTGCCATTATCCACCCATATTCACATTACTTTAATGGGGACTGCCACAAGGAAAACAAAGAAAACAGAAAAAGCAGCCCAAGCCAACCTGTACAGGGGAACTGAGCAAAGTGAACTGTGCCGATCTACAAGTTTTAAGTGGCCACAAACTCGATCTCTTGTAACCAATCACTTCAAGGACCATTGACGATGATACCTCTTCTTTTGCTCAATGAACGTGTCATGCATCAATTCTGTTGACACTTCAAGAAATTTAAATCTAATGCACTGGCCATAAACATTACAGCACCAGCAACCAGAGAAGCTTCTTCCAGAAATTGTTCTCCTGTCTTTTCTGCTGGAGAAAGATGACGCCAAGAGTTCAATGAGAAGTCATTTCCTTTGTCAAGTCCAAATCGGATCATCAGAGTTGTCCGATTCACTGCATATATCTGTCCTTCAGGAACAGCCTCACTTAGATGGTCCTTAGTAATGCACATGAAAAACGAGTTCTCAACTTCTTCCACCTCCATTTGTACTACGTTCCCCCAAAGAATCTCGACTAATAAGTTCAATGCAAACTTCACCCAGGCCTAAGGCTAACGAGCAAGGATGAGATAAGAATAAGAGAAAAAAAAAAACAAAAAAAGAAGAAGAAGAAAATTACATCATTTCCATTCTCTAGTACCTAAACCTAACAATCCATATAAGCAAAGATATCATTAGCAAATCAGGGTGCTCCCCATTCAGAGAAGTAGGCAAATTCAAACAAAAGAAGAAACATAAGCAATTTTCCTTGGGGAACTATCTGCTTCCTCATCAGATGAGACTGGAGAATCAGTGGCTTCAGCTAGAGACTCGAGCATTGCTACCACTTCGGATGAGTCGTCTAAATAGTACTTAGCTTTGCTTGGTTTTTGCCCAACAGTGCAAGCGAACACCTCGGTGTTGTAAGAAAGAATGCGTCTAGACACTGCAGTACCAATTAGTTCAAACATATCCTCATCAGATCTGTCATCACCAATGCAGAGCACAAAGTCAGCCTGTTTCCCAGTCTCTGTCATGGATGTGAAAACCTTCTCTGCGACTATGCCTTTGCTAACACCCTGCATCAATAAGAATTTACGTCCTTAGCCTCATGTTCAGATTGTTAGAGAAAAATATATATGCAACAATATAAAACAGTAAACACATAATATTTAAGTCCATGAGTTTTACTTCACTACAGAAAATTAATTTTATAACTTAAGAGTGGAATAATAGTTATGAGAAAACGAAGAATCTGATTCTGAAAAGCTAGAAAAGCAATGGAAGAGTATGCAGGGCCCTAAATACACATGCCTGAGGCTTGACTTCTACAATAAACTGCCCGCTCTTCACAGCAACAGGTTCATTTGCTAAAACACTCTCTAAATGATCCAACATTTCCTTCGCTTGAGAAAAACCAAATCCAGGGTCTGCATCATGGTAATGCCAAACTAAAGCACTTTCCTTTCTCTCAATTCCAGAACCATCAGTGGCCTCGGTATATGATTTCATTACTGGTTCTGCCATCTGCATCCAACCAAATTCAGAACCCTGGCCATATGTTTCCCATTCTTCATGTTGTGGCCACCTGAAAAATTCCACATCCATATGCAAATTATTCAGATAGAACCAAGAGAGAAAGAAACTGAAGAAATGGCACCAAACAGTTCCCACTAAAAGATCATGAGATAATTCACCTATTTTACCTATCCTTGCACACAATTATCACAGAATGCGGACCAAAGTAAGAAGAGAGAGAGAAAAAGAGAAGGAAGTGGACTCCAATAAACTGGGAGAACATTGCAACACTACTAAAACAGACACAGCAAAAACAATCACCCAGCAGAAAGATTAGTAATCATGATTGCCCAATAAATGAAATAAACTTGTATTACATAGCATAACATCTGCCGAAATCTTAGAAGTTGTATTAAAAGATAGAGAAAACTAATGCACGGCATGGAAAAATACGCAGAGAACATCACAAGCTGCTAGGCACAAATATCTCCACACTAATTTGCACTCTCTTTCATGCTGCCTCAACAGGGAAGTAACCCCATACAAGCTGCTTTGCCGCCATACCCTCCATGTGAAACTGTGTCTTAAGTAGTCTTCTTGTTCTTTCAACAAATTCACTATAAGGCATGTTCAACCTATATTTTGATCAAACTTCTTGCATTCTAGCTAAATAAATATTATATCAACTAACACTGAAACAAAGATCATCCTATTCAACCTTCTTACGAGGAAACAATGCCAGCCATCAGGAAAAAAGGTGATAGAAAATTCTACAGAAGCCCTAGGAAGTTTTAACTAATTGGGACTTGGAAAACAAAAATATTGAATCTTAAGATCCACAGCTACTTAGTGGATAACACATCAGCAAAACCAGAAAAAGCTTAACAGTAAGACATAGAACTGCAAGTTTCAGAAACCAGACGAAAACACATAGCTCCCCTGCAACCAATTGAAACCACTAAAAGCCACACTTGGTTTGATTCTTACGGTATTTTAAATTTATGGAGAAATTTCAGTCAGCTTTTTCTTCAACAAGTTTTGATATAAATACAATGTCCATAGGAGCAAGGACCATTATAATTATCAATATTTTTTTTAGGAAAAAAAAAAACTAATGAAGCAGACAATCGAGGTACATACCTTAAGAAGTAACCATGTTCCGCAGCAAGTCCCAGTTTCTTGCAGGGAAGAAACCACCTGCTTAAGCTATCCCTCCCTCTTCCACTGACCATAAAAACTAAATTTTTGGGATCTGCACAGAGACGGTTCAAGAGAGAGAGAACTTGGGCACTCGGAGTCTTAATAATTAAATTTTGAGGCATCAATGTCCCATCATAGTCCAACAGTATAGCCCTGCTTTTGGCCCTTGAGTACGCAGCCACAATATCATCTATGGACAGCTTTCTAAAATTAGGATCAAGTGCCACAACCCGGAACCCAAAGCCAAGACCAATTCCCCAACATCTTTTCCTGAAATGATCGGCACAAGTCCTTTCCATATCTTGTAAGAAACTTCTAGACCAAAAAGCTACATCATGGGTACTAACATAACGGTAGTGCTTCTCATGTCGCAACTCCTTCTCTGTGTCGGCCATTGATATGGACTCATTCATTGCCTCAGCAGTTGCTTCAACATTCCATGGGTTTACACGAATAGCACCACTTAGGGATGGAGAGCACCCAATGAATTCAGACACCACTAGCATGCTCTTCTTAGGTCCGCTCCACTCTGACCCGGCTTCTGCACCAGATATTCCTTGTCTGCAGACAATGTACTCATAAGGAGTCAAGTTCATTCCATCCCTCACTGCTGTCACTACAACGCATTCAGCAATGCTGTAATAAGCCATTCTTTCACTGATTGATACAGGACGGTGAATAAAAACTATAGGTTCATATCCAGGCCTCCCAAGTTCCTTGTTGATTCTCTTGCAGCTCTCTTCTATTTCATTTTGTATCTCCTCCAAATCTATTCCTTTGCCTCTAGAAGGATTTGCAATCTGCACCAGCACAGCCCTTCCTTGCCAATTTGGATGCTGCTTGAGCATCTGCTCCATAGCCAAAAGCTTTAGGTTGATACCTTTGAATATGTCCATATCATCAACTCCAAGCAACACTGTCTTACCTTCAAATTGCCGCCTCAGCTCCTCAACCTTCAAGTCTTTATCTGCTTGTCTAATCACCGACTCGATGTGGCCCATATGTATCCCAACTGGCATAATCTTTATTCCCACTGTCCTTCCATAATAATCCAACCCTATGTATCCTCGTTTTGACTGATATTCCAGACCCAACATCCGACTGCAGCAGGAGAGGAAATGCCGAGCGTAATCAAAAGTGTGAAAACCAATGAGGTCAGAGTTGAGTAGGGCCTTGAGGATTTCTTCTCTAACAGGAAGTGATCTATATATCTCAGATGACGGAAATGGACTGTGAAGAAAGAAACCCATTCTTAAGCGCACAAAGCGCCTCCTCAAAAACGTGGGCAAGACCATCAAATGATAATCATGTATCCAGACAAAATCATCCTCAGGATTAAGTACCTCAATCACTTTCTGCGAGAACAACTTATTGGCAGACACATATGCTTCCCACATTGACCGATCAAATCTACCCCCATGATCAGCTGAAAATGGTAACATGTAATGGAAAAGTGGCCATAACTGCTTCTTGCAAAATCCATGATAATACTTTGCCAAAAGATTAGGGGGCAGAAAGGCAGGGACACATTTGAATTTCTCCAAAAGATAATTGGCCACATCATCCTGTTCAATTGGGTCGACATCAACCGGTAACGACCCAACATAAAGTACCTCCATGTCCTCTGGAAATCCATCCTTCACCCGCAAGATCAATGAATCCTCATTCCAACTAAAACTCCACCCTTTATTGTCTGGCCTTCGTTTTGCTTTCAAGGGCAAAAGGTTTGAGACAATGATCATTCGATCACCAGCAACTGAAGAGGGGTTTTCAGATGTAACACTATTAGCTTGCTCATCATCTAGTTCAACAATATTCCCTGGGACTGTCATTACCCTGGGGAATCGCTTCCGCTCCTTCTCCCTACCCATTACTGGGAAATTCCCAGACGCTAGCTCCAAAAGATTGGTATAAGATCTTGACATCATCTTTGCAAATTTTTCTTTATCTCTCTCCTCAAAAAATAAAGTAAATATATCCCTCAAGTCTCACGGCCCCAAATCCCAATTCCTTCTCTTCAAATAAGACTTTCGAATTACCTACGTTAAAGAAAAACCATTTATTCATATAAAACAACCATAAACGAAGACCCAAATCCCATATATCAAACAAATAACAGATATCCCTCTTTTGAATCAAAGGACGCGAAAATCCGTGAAAACAAGCAAACCAAAATCAAATTAATCAAACAGAAATTAATGCACATAAACCCCACAAGGAACTCATCTAAACCAAGCCCAGAGAACTAATTTTCAAAAATGAAACAAAAATGAATTCCACAGAAACCCTAGAGCAAATCTCAATCTCACGCGCGTACCAAAGGCGAAACCAGAAATTGAGGATTGAAGCTGACCTCTGCGATTGAATTTAGCAAAAAATTCGTGTCTTTGAGAAAACCAGTCAAACTTCAGCTAAGAATTGAGGATGGGATTCTAGGGTTTGACGCCCCCCCAAAAAAAATTGATTAATCTAGGGTTTGATATAGGTAATTTTTGTGTATGAGTATATAAAATGAAATCGACGATCGCCTACAAGAAGTCATGGATATGAATATTCAACAGAATAAATAATTTAACATTTTTATTAGGTAAATTTGGATAAAATATTATTTGTCTGGGAAACAAAACGTGCCAACAAATAAAAGAATCACTAACAGAATCCCAACCACCCCCCCCCCCCCCCCACCTCGTTCCCCCCCCGCAATCCAATTATTAAAAAGGACAATAATTTGAAGAAATTCTTGATAAATAAAAAGTAAAAGATTCTTGAATTTTTGAATTTATTTTTATACCATTTTGATGGTTATTTATATATATTGCTTTTTTAACAGTAACGTATAAATGGCAGTTGCGTCGTATAAACAGGTGACGATGCAATAAAGTTATATGTTCAGTAAATTCTTTTCGATATCATCAATAAAAGCACAATCGTAAAAAGTACGCAGTATTAATTGTCCGTTGATACAAATTTGACGAGAAGTACAGATAACATCATTTTAAAGGTTACCGATACAAGGGATTGTGACATTATTGATTATGCTTTGATCTGGCAATGAATATTTTTGTTTCTGTTTGCGAGAGTCGATTATATATTTTATATGAATAAATATTTCATAAAGATGACTTTTCAAAAATAATGGTTAGGTACAAAGAAAAAATAAGCTAGAAATATATATTTTTTAAATTCAATATAGTAATATATTAAAATTGGTTTAATATATTCAATATTTTAAATCAAATATATATTTATTTGAACTAGGTAAATAGGGTTAAGACTAAAAAAATTCCCTGAATAAAACATTTTTACAGTCCAATCTTTCAACTGACAGTGTTCATATTAGTCGTATAATAATATAATTAAAACTTACTTCTTGCAATAAAAACAACCATGTAAATAAATAGTTTGCAACATGTTTAATAAACTTAATTTTTTTAAGAACAGAAGAGGACTAATTATTTATAAAATAAAATAAAATAAAATTTTTACTCCAAATATATATATTTATATACATTTAACACGTAACATCTAGTTACTCTACTAAATTGCTCAGAATAATAATATTGCTCCTAAATATTCATATGATTCAGTCAGTACAAGCTTTTATTTTTTAAATATTTTGCTATAATATTTATTTTATTGAAATTTTGATTTATTGGCAATACAAATTATTATTTCATTAAAATATATTTATTTAGAAAAACAAGATAATTTTTGTAAATATATAAATAAATAAATCACTATATTTCTAATTTTGTAAAAAAAACAGAACAAAATTAAAATTCTAAATTTATGGTGAGGTGTGTGAATATTTGGTGGGTGAGGATATCATTGCCCAAAAAAGAAAGAGGATAAGGTTTTAGCCAGCCGACTTTGGAATACAACCCAGCTGGCAGGAATCACCACGTGCCCGGCACGTTACAGCTGGGGAGGGGACACGTTTACCTCTTCTTCAAAACGCGTCAACTCAACCCTACGCTCTTGCTGGGCCGCGCCTTTGGACTTCGGCTTTAGCCGCCTATATGGCCCATTTTAAATCTCTAGCTTCTAATATATAATATTTTTATATATATTGGTATTAATAATCGCTCGCAGTTTTTGTGTGAATAAATTTTATTGAAAAATTAGCCGTTGCGATATGTTATTTTTATACGAATATAATAAATATATTTTATATTTTAAAATATATTATGAATAAATATATATATATACCAACACATAATATTACAACAAAAAAGAAGAAAGAAATAAAAGAAAATCAATTTATAGGTATTATCGGCATAACAAATTGATTGGGGTAGCAGTGTTATAAATCGTCGTTTGTGAGTGGAAATAATCTTTATATATATATATATATATTAGACATCATGACACGTAGTACCTGTGCGCATTATTTTACTAATGTTTTTATTTAATTGAAATCATAACTTAATTCTATAAATTAAAGTCTTTGATCGCCTTACAAACTTACATGCAAAATCCGTCTGATAACTTTAAAATGCATATTTTATTTGAATGTAATATACTCATATTATATGTATAAATTCATTATTATGTAATTTTTCACTTTTTCTATTTAAATGTAAATTGACAAGAATTTTACTCTTATTGTGCATTTGGATTTGAAGAAAGAATTTGACAAAAGAATTTCAAATGACTCCATTAAAAAAAAATTCTCATCCAATGACTGATTCCAATTTCTTCTGACAAGAAAATAAATGTACTTTTATTGCAATCTAATTAAATTGTTAGTATGATCTGCAAAAACAAAAATCCCTATTACATGCAATAAAAAAATACCTTAAACTTTTGTATTTCAACATTTTTTTTAGAAAAAAAAAAAAAAGAATTATGTTTTGTACGCACTGGAGAGAAAGCGCGGTAACTAGAGACGCGCAAGACACAAGTCTCAATCTTGTCCAAGTGAACCACGACTTTGTCGCGAGCCGCAAATATTTTGAAAGCTTTCACGTTTTCTTGTATTAGCTAATTGAAATGGTATAAATACAAGCATGAATGAAATGATTCGATTTGAGCAATTCAGTTTCTCTGTCTACTGTTTCTCTTTCGTTGAGGTCTTGGAAGAGAGGAGCAGCAGAGTTGATTCTTAGCTTCAACTCTCTGCCTCTCTTGGTTTCCTTTTCCTATCTCAATTTGGCTGCTACCATTCTACCACATTAACAACTGTAGAGTAGATCAAATTCTCTAGGTAAACATAAAGAGAATTAAAATCAGAAAACAAAAATGAAAAGATTTGTAGACCTCCGTGTAAAAAACTCCAAAAAGGAAGTCTAAAAACTCTTGATCTTTCTCTTATAATAGTAAATCGTATAGAAGATATGTGTATGGTTTGTATATAATTTTTTTTAAAGAGAAGAAAGAGAAATAGATTGTGTGACTTTTTGTTTACACGTGATGTGTATGTATGAAATGGAATATGAAATGCAGTAAGACTTGGAATAGGGAATCCCAATTGATTTTTCATGTGCCAAGAGATTTGTCATCATTTGAGGTTTGCAATACAGTTCAATAGACGAAAATCTGATCAAGAAAACAATTTACTTGGGATGGTTCAGGATTAATTATAACTCACATCTAGATTTGGTCAGGAGAGGCTAAGGGAAATTGGGTGCACAAACTCCTTAGGGTTTTATGGGCATATCGCACCACGCCCAGGCACCACACAAGAAACTCCCCTCAACCTTGTGCACGGAACAAAGCTAGTACTCCCAATTGAAATAGGAGAAGAAACATAGAATATGTTTCTACAAAATCGGAGAAAACTCCCTAGCTAGAAGAGGAGATTTACATCTGATTAAAGAAGCGAGAGATGCGGTTGAGAAGAGAATACAAACATATAAGCGAATGGTGGCCAAGATATATGATTGCATAGCACGTCCTTGCGAGTTTCAAGAAGAGAACTTGGTTCTGAGAAAGATGGAAGCCACGGGACACACTGAAAAATTAGACGCCAAATATGATGGTCCTTACAAAGTGGCTGAGGTTGTAGGACCTGAAACATATAGATTGGAGAAGGGAGATGGAAAGTCACTCCCCTGCACTTGGCATGTAAAGAAACTGCGTATTGTGTGTAATCTCTTTTGCAATAAATAATTTCTTTGACTTCAACAATGTGCATTGGGTAAATTTCCAATATAGACGCATAAGTATTCCTAAGGGTTGGTATTAATATGTTAACTTGAAAACAAAGTCAAAATACCACATTGAGAGACGATATCCCTCCACTAGAGTAGAAGGCCAAAAAAAGAAAAAAAGAAAAGAAAAAAATCATCTCATATGAAAATTCCAAAATAACAAAATTCCTCACACAAGAAAGTTCTTAAGAAGAGTATTAGAAAAAAAGTGTGAAGTAAAGATATTACATGCAAACAAGTGGAGAAAATTAAAACAAAGGAGAACCATGCATATGATGAAAACTTCAATGTAATATTCAGAGAAAAGAAAAATCTGAAATGAAGACTCTAACAAGAAACAACCACCTTACCACCTTCATAGGATCCTCCAAAAAAGGGTCAAGAAACATAAAATCCTTCCTCGGAAAATGGCTACAAGAACAAAGGGTGGCATAAAAGCTGCGAACAATTTGATATATAAATCATCAGCCTCAACAAGGGTACCTACAGTTGAAATGAGTCCCTAAGCTCCTTCCCCAAAGCATTATTGGAGTCTTTAAAGCCCCCCCTCCAACGTTCTTTGGCCTTGTTAGCATCCACCAAAGCCAATGACATACGTTGATTTCACCTCGGTATTTCTCAAAATGCTTAGAGGCCACCTCCACCCAAAGTATTAACATACAAAAAAATAGGAAGAGCAAAGTCAAAACAACAACATAAAGAAGAAGAAGAAATGCGTACTCATACTCACAAAATCGTCATCTAAAAGATCGAAAAACTTCAACCATCAAAATCATTGACAACGGGTTGAAGCTTTTTTCTCTAGCTAACTAAACATCCGCTCCATTCCAGTATCGATAAAGGACATCTTGAGATCATCACTTAAGGGAAAGGAAGGGGAGAGTCAACCCACAAAACACAAAGATCCCAATCAGAATTTCAAACATATAAAAATCACTCCTTCCAAGAACCTCGAGAAGAAGTGCAACCCTCGACAAATTAATTTACAACCATTATAAGGGTAAAAGTAGAAAACAAAAAGTTATTTTTGATCTCATTATATATATAATAAAATAATAATTAAAATTATTCAACCATCATCATTATTATCATTATCATTATTTTTAGATTAGTTCATAGCAATTAATAAATTTCAACATAAATTTATAAATAATAAAATAGATTGCATAATGTATAGAATGTATCTTGATATAAATATAAAACTCAGAAATAAATAAAAAAATCATAAGTGAATTACTTGTCAATTTAAAAAAAGTATAACGTAATACAAATATATATTAAAATATAATATAAAGTTTATATGTGTCATATTAAATGATAATTTTAATTATAAAAAATATTATAATTTACTAAGTTGTTGATTAAATTTATTTTTGTATAAAGATTAAATGTATAAATAAAAGTACCATATATATTATTATCCAAAATAAAATATATGATATTAATTAATAATTATAATATAGTCAATTTTGAATATAAAATTGATAAAGTATTCAATATGAAATTAAATATATAAAAATTAAAAATAAAAATATATATAAAACAATAAAAAAAATTAGAAAAAGCTCATCAGCTGGCTCGCGAGCTGATGAACAGAAATAATTGAGCTCGAGCTCAAAATCGAGCCCGTTCGACTCGTCTGCCACCCCTAGTGTAATGATACAATTCAAATATATATATACAAATACTAGTCTCTATGCTCTATGACAATTTTGGTGAAATTATATTTTTAGTTCTACAGGATAGGTGTTTAATATTTTTAGTTATTTACTCTATAAGATTTTCAAAATAGTTTCAAAATAAAAAAAAAAAAACTTGACATATTTAATCTCATAATTCCCATACAGCAGATAACTAAATGCGTCAAATTTTCTTAATTTTTAAAAATTTCGTAAAACAGAAGACTCAATATGTTGAACCTCCTATTTTATGTGACTAAAAGAGTAAAACTGACGTACAATATTTGTTATTCTGACTTATTCCGACTGGCTTGTATTTCCTCCTTTACAACCTCACTAAGTTAAGTATTAGAGAATTATATATTTTTTTTTTGATATATTATTCTCACATGTTCCTTTTATTTTTTTCAGAGCACGTAATAGAATCCGAAGCTTACCTAAGCATATTGAAACTTTTCTAAAATAGATTAAAATCAGAAAACTTTACTGAATTTGGGTACACAACAATATTGAAATTTCATATTGTTATATGAATTACAACAATTGCAAATATATTATTTGTATTAAGTAACCATTGAAACTATATGAATATCAGTTTTGTTTATTGATGTAACAATTAAACTTAAATATATACATAGAATAATTATTATTTTTAAATAAATCTCTAAAGAGATTGGAATAAAAATTATTCCCCAAAAAATAATACCAAAAATTGGCAATGTACTATTCCAAGTTTCCATTCAAAGTACAACTCAACGTCGTCGTTTCATTTCCGAGTTTTTCCTTCGCAAGAATCTAGCAGAAACGCCCCCCGACAACAGTCTCCAGACTCTCCACCACCTCCCAAAAAATCTCCACTTCAAAATTTTCCTTCAAAGAATCCATCGTTTCCCCGTTGCGGGCGCCTTTCCTTGAACTCATCAATCAGCCCAGATCGAGAGAAACGAACGGAGATGTCTGGGTACAAGGCAGAAGATGAGTATGATTATCTGTTCAAGCTTGTGCTGATAGGCGATTCAGGGGTCGGAAAATCCAATCTTTTATCGAGGTTCACCAAGAACGAGTTCAATCTCGAGTCCAAATCCACTATAGGCGTTGAATTCGCCACCAGGAGCCTGACCATCGATGGCAAAGTCATCAAAGCTCAGATTTGGGATACTGCTGGTCAAGAAAGGTCACTCCTTTTTCTCCCCCTTCTCCCTTTTCTGATCTTCTGAACAGGATTCAGGTTTTGTCAGATGGGTTCATTCGTTCTTATATATATGTGTGTGGTGGGTATGATCGTTGTTGTGAGATTTTGTATGGGTTTTTGAACTTGTGTTTGGAGATAGCTACTGTACTTGTATCCTTTAACCTTAGACAGGATTTGTATGTTTGTTCTCTGTTTGTCGTCCCCACCAGCCAGCGGTGGCCCACCACCCGGAGTTGCAACTGATCTGTTTTTGAATGGTTAAACACGATTCAAAGTATTCTTGTTTAGCTTTTCTGCCTTCCTGCTTTGAATCCCCCGATCTGTAAACTCCCGTTGATATGTGGACAGCGTCTGTACAAGTATGGTTGTTTGCCTTTAGGTGTATACTGTAGATGACATAGAGTACATGGATCCGCATACAGAAAAGAAGAGAAGTAATAAAACCTAGAGACTGATGCATGTGTGAGAGTCGGAAGTGTGGTGGTATCAGGCAGCTTTGAATCGTACCAATTGGATGATGGTGGTGTTCATTTGGGGCAAAGGGGTATGGTTTTTGATTTCCAGCTTTGGCGGTTGGTGGAGGGGGATAGGGTCAGTTCACGATAAAAGATTGTTTTGGTTGTGCTCTGTGTTGTTTGATTGCAAAGTTCTTACATTTTGATTGAAGTGTAAATGAGTAACCTATATTACACCCATATTATGATTGGATTGATGGGTTTGAGTGTTTTTAACCACAAGCTGGTAACCTAATATAATTGTTTGCTAGATCAGAATAATGGAATTTGATAAGCCTCATGAAAACCAAAGCTTGATGTAAAAGCTGGGGACATTGAGTATATATTTATCCATAAAATTCATCCTGGATCCATTGTGATGAGAGGATTGTGTAGTCCAAGTTTCCACCGTGAGACCGCTTTGTATCCTGACTGAGCTGAATTGACTGTTGTAATCCTGTCTTTTTTGACTCTGGTTCTTGAGTCCGTGATAAAGGTCACACCATAATCCTCTTTCGAGTCATTGATTCATGCTTCAATCTTATCTTCCTTTTCCATGTGCAAAATTTGGCCAGTGTTTTGAATTATCAATCCAGCAGATATGCTATAATTTTTAGATAAATTTGAGAAAGGTATTAGGGGATTACACCATACCAACAGGGGACAGCGGATATGCCTAAATTATGGATGGGTGAGTTTTTCAAGCATATGATGTCATCATTACGATGTCCCTTTGTCAGTGGGCACTGACTTCTGATTGACTTTATTTGTGTTCATTCATTATTTCTTCAAGTATAGGTGAGTTCCATGTTTTGTTAATATTTGATCTTTCTCAGATGTGGTCTGCTGTTAATTTGAACTTCGTGCACTTGTAGCTCCTTTGATATTCCACTTTCACCTTTGTTGTAATTTTTGGTTTTGTGGGCTGAAATTGTTGATATAGTAAATACACGCACATACATATATACTAGGTAAACAACATGAACTTGTTTATACCCAGCTTGCTGCTCGTATTAATCTCAAAAAGGCTTAAGTTTTGTGCAACAAAAAAGTGGGAATTTCAACCTTGAGAAAAGATCAAGCCAAGCTTAAGCAGGCTTGTCTCGCTCACCTGATTGACATCCCTTATGCTATACTCCATTGCAATCACTTTCCCACACTAGATGAGCAGTTCAAGATGTAGAATTACAATATAGAAACAGCTCCCTGAGTTACTATTATTGACATCTTAAGGGAAAATGTCTTATCTGTGTTGATTGAAAGAAAGTCAGAAATACAATGTGCGGTAATATACCATTGCCTTCATTCTCTACCCTTTTTGTCTCTTTTCTATTCTTCTTTCCAAATTGTACATATTTTCTTTTTTCTTTTTCTCTGCCTCTCTCTCTCTTTTCTTCTTTCTTGATACCATATGTAAGCCAGATTCAAGAGCATGTTTAGTGATGCCGCTGATTTCAGCCTAACTTGGTTGCAGAAGCTATAATAGATGAGTAATATTATATACACCCTCGGAATGAAAAAGCCTTGCAACAGTAGATTTCTTATTGGTGGATAATCAGATCACGAAGTTTGTATTTGGTTACATTTCTGGTGCTTCTCATGTTTTGACCATTTCTATACTTTTTCTTAGGTGTAATGACAAATAGCATATTTGCTGTCTTTACAACCTCAGTTCTTTACTGATTACGGTATTATTTCATGTAATTGTGATTTAATAATAACTTTACCTTTGACCTTAGAGCTTGTTTGGTTCGTATATATAACAAAAGTGGAAGTAAAAAAGAGATGTATAAGAAAAGTTTTCATGTTTGGTTAAGGAGAATAAATGGAGGGAAAATGAAATTGGACGTATATGAATTCCTTTTGGAGACCAATTTCGTTTCTGTCCAAGTTTGGACGAAATTGTGGAAGTATAAGGCTTAAAAGATAAAGAAGTACCAATTTCATTTTTTATTTACTATATTACCTATAGACATAATTTATCTATAGACGAATTCATTATATTTTGAGATATTGATATTTAGAAATGTTTCATTATTGTTCTTCATTGATGCGTATTTTGTTCATAAGTTTGCATGTTTAATTTTTAATTCCTTTATAATCTAAAATTATTTTAGTATTAACCTTTTATTTTCTAATACAAAATGATTGGAAAATGGTTAATTGATAAAATTTCAAAAATTTGTCTTTCCTTTGTAGTTTATTTTCCTCATTACAAATTAGACAGAGAATTTGAGATTTACTTTCCTTTAGGTCATATAGAGTTATAGACAAACTTTATGGAAAAGTATATTCTCTCCGTTCCCCCTTTCATTTCCCCTTTTCTGTCACTGAACCGAATGGACCCTTAGTGATTCCTGTATTGGTGTTTAAACCACTTTGTTTTCTTCTGTAGGTACCGTGCCATTACTAGTGCTTACTATCGAGGAGCCGTTGGTGCATTGCTTGTGTATGATGTTACTCGACGTCCCACTTTCGAGAATGTCTTAAGATGGCTTAGAGAATTGAGGGATCATACTGATCCAAACATTGTAGTAATGCTCATTGGCAATAAATCAGATCTTCGACATCTTGTGGCCGTTACGACCGAGGATGGTAGAGAATTAGCTGAGAGGGAGTCTCTCTACTTCATGGAGACATCTGCTTTGGAAGCGACGAACGTAGATAAGGCTTTCACGGAAGTGCTTTCTCAGATTCACCAGATTGTGAGCAGGAAAGCAGTTGAGGCCAACGATGAAGCTGCTACTTCATCTGTTCCATCTAGAGGGGAACCAATCAACCTCAAAGATGAGACATCTGCTTGGAAAAGACTGGGGTGCTGTTCAAGCTAGGACTAGCAAGGAAGAATTAAGGGTAAGTGCTATACATAGTGATTTTTGTACATTATCATAATGTTGTCTTCACTGTTTCTCTTTACTAACTTAACCTTTCTTTCTCTTTTTGTGTAGTTGGTTGAGGCTGCTCGTGATTACATCAACCCTGAAAATACGGAAAATGGTACTTTCCTGAAAACTCAATTTCAACATAAGCATCACAAACTGATAGTTACATTGGTTGGCCTATGAAACGTGAAGGCCCTTTAGTATGCTTTTGGACCATGGTTTGGGATTGTCGATGGCAAACCATTTTCGTATATTATTTGCAAGATCTCATTCCGTCCGTGTATTATCTGTCATCTTTGGTTCGATCAGGTTTTAGTTGTGTTGGTTGCATACATGCGCGCGCCCTTTTTGACTAGGTCATGCATTCTTGGTTTGAAAGAATTGAGACATTGTTTAAGGTTTACGTTTGGATGGATGTTTCTTTTTAGGATGTACTGATTGAAGTTGTTTTGAGAAAATATCGGAGAATGTAACTGAGTGTTTGGTTTGTTTTCCGGAATGTTTTTGAAAAATATTTTTCTCATTAGCTGTGTTATAGTAAAATTTTTAGTGATTGGAAGATGGGGATATATATGCTTTTAATTGATGTAATGATTTAAAAATGTAATATTTAATGGGTATATTACAGTACTCTTTTTAAATTTGTTATAATTACAAATACTCCATCAATATTTTTTTAAAAAAATAACAGATACCCTCATTGTAAAATTAATGATCGTCCCATAAATACCCCGCCGAATGTTAAGATATGGTTGTA